>NW_024412512.1:855027-875443 GCF_014898765.1 Herpailurus yagouaroundi
GGGGCAGGCAGGTCACCTTTCAGATCCTCCACCCGGGGGCTGCTCGGGCGGCTGAGTGAGAAGCTGGTTTTGGTGGCCAGCTTGCCCCCCAGCACCATCTCGTGGGACACAACCCTCCGGCCACTGGTTTCTGGAAGGGGGAGGAGTAAAAACTACACTCAGTCTCCTTCGTCCCTCCCAAGTGCACCCTCCCCCTCCATACTGCCCTGTCCCCTGGCCTGCTCCTCGCTGGTCAGGAGAGGCCTGACCTCCTGTGACCTCAACTCTTCTGGGACGGGCTGCAGGTGGCCTGGAAGTCCCGGGCCTCCTGGGGCCCCTGGAACCTGCCCAGGGGGAGCTGTAGGGGGTGGAGGGGCCGGGGCCGGAGCCAAGGCAAGAGCAGGAGAGCCGGGAGGCCTGCAGACGGACACGGCAGCATGCCCGCGAGAGGCAGTCCTGAAACGTCCTCCCCGTCCCCACCCCGAGCTTAACGCACAGAGCGGGCCCCACCGAGCTCCGCCTCTGAAGAGGCCGCCCCATTAGCTGGTGGCCTTCGGCTCGAGAGACCCGGCTCTCTAAGGAGCGTGGTCAACAGCGAGAAGAGGCTGCTCTGAGGGCACGGCACCAAGCCGTCTCCGACAGAGGCCCGACAAGCGGGAGCCTGCACCTGCCACCAATGTTCCCTGCAGGGTTTCGTCCCCGTCTGCCCCCCACCCGGCCCCGGGAGCGGCAGAGAGCTGGCGGCTGGGGTCCCCGCCCCACCGCTCCCACAGCCCGGGTGGGGGGCAGCCCCAGCACGTCGGGGGAGCCCGTGGCCCTCTGCTAGAGGCGCAGACCTGAATCTCGCAGACGTGACACCCTGGCCGCCCCGCCCCGATTTACTGTTGAGACCAGGTGTGGAGCTGGGGACCAGGCCCCGGAGCTTCTTGAGGGTATTCACAGCTACGTTCAGATAGATGTTCTTGCTGGGGCTGCGGTCGTAGGCCACCTTCTCCTCGTTCAGCGCCTGAGGACACACACCACAGCCCTGTGGCCCTGTGCTCGGCGGGCGGGGGAAGGTCCCGGCCCCTCGGCCTAGGACCTGGCCACCCCTACACACACCCCAGCCCGCTGTCCCCCCAGCCGGCCCACGGCCACCTCCCAGGGTCACGCACCTTCTCTACGGCTTCCTGGTTTGAAGAGCAGAATTTGAGACACTCCTCAATAAACAGGTTGAGATACCGCTGGCGGATGACGGTGGGGACTTTGCCCCCAAACTCTTTTGGGATAACGGGCTTCTTTAAACTCTAGAGAAGACAGACCCATCACAGACGGCCTATACCGTGCCTGGTCCCCTGATGTGTATCGCAGAACCCACGGGACACCGACATGCAGGATGGACCCTGCTGGAAACTCTGGGCTTCGGGGCCCGCGAGAGCTCATCCCTGGCTCACTGAGGCCAGCACAGCCGCGGCAGCGTTGGCCAAAGGGGAAACTGAGGGCAGGCGTGGCGGGGGGCGGGGGGGGGAGGGTACATGGCCGCGTGCCCGCTGCTCAGTGTCTATGAACTGAAGCCGCCCTGGGCGAGGGGAGTCTGTTAGCAAAGGCAGCAGAGGGAGCCGGAAGGGGAGGAGCGCCCACGCGGCACAGGGGCGTCGGCAAGCCAGGCGCCCAGGTTCCCGCGGCAGGGGACCCGGGGGGGGGGGGCGGGCGCTCACCTGTAAAGACGGGCTGTGGGCAACACGCTTGGGGGTGACGGTGGCGGTGGTCTTGGACGCCATGCCGGACAGCGTGCGCGCCTTCAGGGGCTGGCCGCCCGGTTCGGGGCCATTGGGAGGCCGGCCGCTGCTGGCGGCGAGGGTCCTCTTGGCACCTGTGGGGGCTGGTGGGGCACAGGGGACGTGAGAGCAGGAAGAGAGCACACCCATGACCGAGCTGCACAGCACCCAGCAGCCACGGTCGTTCAGCGTCAGCAGGACGTGCATCTCAGAGCACAGGGGGACGGGCCGGGCTGTGGGGCACGGGCTACGGAATGACATCAGGCTCTATGTGCGTTCAGGCAAGTCCATCGAGAAGGGGGGAACTCAAATGGGGCTTCGGAGGCCGGCTCAGGCAACGTCTCCGCCGGGGCGGCCCGGCGAGTGGCAGGGCACGTGGGAAGCCTCTGCCACATGCTCCGGCCCCCGACTCCGAGGCATCGACCTATGAGGGAGGAAAGGCCCTCGCTCCTGGGCTGCGGACCAGAGGGTACAGGATGGCCCCGGCCCAGTCACTGTGACCAGCGGGGCCGGCCCTCCGCTGCCTGTGTGTTCTGCCTCTCCCTTTGATGAGGTCACAAAGCAAACAGTCTCCCGCCTCCCCGGGGAGGAGGGCACCCGCCTGCCGGGCTGTTTCCGAGGGCTCCGGGGAGGCGGCGGGGGCCGGAGGCCGGGCTGCGGGCGTGCGCACGCGCCTGCACGGGGCTTCTGTGCCGACAAAAAACGGGAGCGGGTGAGGAGAGCACGGGGCCCAGGTCCCCGGCCTCTTGCAGGCACCATGGCACCACAAGCCGGCCGCGGCCCATCCCGCGCCAGGGCCGGCGGCCTCTGCAGAGTGGGCGGAAAACGCGCACTCTTCCGGAACGGAAAGACAGCTCTTAGGTTCGTTCACACACGGACTGTTTGCGCAGCACCCGGGCTGCGCCTGGGGAGGAAAGCCGGCACGAGGCATCGGAGGGGACTCCTCGACTTCGGGCGACCCCCTGCAGCTCGGGAAGGGTGCCACTGGGTCTAAGGGTGCCGGGCCATCTGCGAGTCAATGCCACCCCGAGTGTGTCTGCTGAGGACTGTGGCAAGGCCTGTCCCGAGCCACGGAGGATGACCCAGGGGACCCGGTCATGTGCAGGAGGGGTTCCGCGTCCCAGGATCCACACAGCTCAGGGTCCTCTCCTGTCCCTGCAGCTAAACCGCTGCTGAAGATCCACGGCACACACTTCTTGCCCTCAAGTTCTCTCTGGGGAGAGCTCGGGGGAGGGGAAGGAGCAGACTCCAGACAGTTTATCCTAAAGCAGGGAGAGGCAGGGGAGGGCTGGGGAGGACTACCTGGTGGGGCCCACCCCTCAGGCCCTGGTGACTCCAGGGAGTATCTGAACCAGCAGCAAGGACGCCCCCCGTGCCCCCCGAAGCTGGTCAGATGGCAGGGGGCCTCTACAACCCAAGAGAAGCTGAATGTGCATCTGAACGGGGCTGCCAGGTGGCCGAGTAGCCAGGGGCCCCCCTCACACTTCCCCAGCTCCAGATGCCACCGAGTGTCCTGCCGGTCAGACCACGCAGGTCTGACCTGACTCTCGCACAAGACCAAGCGGGGGAAGCACCCACAAGACAGAAGGAAACACAGCCCCAGGGGCCTCCAGACCAGCTGGCTCAATTCGGCCAAGCTGAGCGCCTCCGGGGCCACAGCCTCGCTAACCCCAGCCCCACAGACCACCGAGGCCAGCCCCCCCCCGTTCCCGGTATCACGGTATAGAGCCCGGTGCCCCCACTCAGGAGCCCGGGGGAGGCAAGGACAAAAAGACCAGGCAGGCAGGGACAGAGTGGAAGTCACAGGGAGATCCCTGGGTCAGGGCCTCAGAGGGAGGCAGGAAGCTGGCACAGCCGACTCTCTGGGTCTGTTAGACAGACAAGGGGTGGGAAGAAGGCACCCCGCAGACCCCCCCAGAGCCAGCCCCCGGCTACCAACACCAAGGCCGGGAAAGGCCCGGAGCCGCTGGGCACTGCATCAGGCCTGAGTTAGCCTCCTGCTAACAGTGGAGGGAAACTTTTATCCCCATTCCACAGACCAGCACACTGAGGCCCCGGCTGGGCCCCGTTGGGAGTTCACCATCGCTGGCAGAAGCAGAGCCTGGCCTTGGGCTCCTGTCACACCCCCGAGCCCCTGTGCCCCGGGACTCACCTGCAGCCAGGCGGGGGTTGGGGACGTGGGCGATCCTCCTCTTCTCGCCGGGGGCCGAGATGTGGACGGAGGACGACGGCTTCTCGGCCGGCTGCTGGGTGGCCTGGAGCCAGGCGGCGGAGTCCCTCTGGGCCTGCTGGGCCCGCCGGTAGCACACCTCCTGGGCGGTGGGAGGCCGGGCAGGGGGCACTGGGCCTCTCCTCCCGGGCTCTGCCTGGGTGATGACAAATTCCCGGGGGGGTCTGTATGCTGGGAGCACCCAGAGCAGGCCACACGGGGCAAAAGGCTGACGGTAGGGCCACGGACGGGAAGGCAGGGGCTCCGGGGCCAGGGCCAGGCACGCGGCCCCGGCGCCCTCCTCTGAGCGCTCAGATACCCTGGCAGGAAGCAGCCAGCTCCACGCGTTAGCCCTCAAACTCATGTTGCCTCGCTGTCCCAGGGCACCTCGGCTGCCCTGCTCTCTTGGCTCCTGGCCTCGGAATGCCTAGGCCCTGCCCTTGGCCCTGATATAGGCGCGGCGTGGGTGGGACTCATTAGGCCCCTGATTGGATTGGCACGCTAATCCAATCGCACTTGACTCCGTTTTCTCTGGCCTTCAGCTTAGCCAGGGGAAGGGTCTGGTGATAGAATCCACCAGAGCTCCCAGGTGCTTGGCAGAGAGCCCGGTCCTCTGCCCCAGCCTTCCCTATGCCACCCACAGCTGTTTCTCTCTTTGGGGTGGGATCCAGCTCTGCAAGGTCGGGCCACTGGTCCAAGATCACACAGCACAGCTCACAGCCAGCAGTCCCCCCGTGCCCCTCCGTGCCCCGTGCCACCCAGCACCGGACCGAAGACTGGAGGTGGGCCCCAAGCACGTCTCTGCCACCACGTGGGGAGTGCCAGGCACGTGCCTGCCAGAGGAGGCCGTCAGCAGAGGCCGGGGGGCCTTCTCTCTCCCACCAGCCTCCCCTCAGGGCCCAGCAGTGGACTTTTACCTCCTTGCCTTGCTTGGAGAGATGAGAAATCCTCCGCTTCTGCCCCGGGAACAGAGTGGTGAGGCCCGAATGCCCCTGGGCTTCGACCTTCTCTTCCTTGGGAGGCTGAAACACACATTCAACCCTCGATGAGGTTCCTCCCTCAGACCTCACCCCCACACCAGCGCGGCGACTCCTCTGCCCTCCCCGCCGCGAATATGTAACTCAGAAAGGACACGGAGAGTGAGGTGGGAAGGCGGGAACACAGTCAAGGGAGGGCCTACCGGTCTGGAAACACGATGTGGGGCTCTCACCCCCAACCGGGACGCGTGCTCTGCCCACTCACAGATGGGGAAACCCCGGTGTCGGCCAGTCCCGCACGCGACTCCTGCAGACGCACCCAGCCCGAGCGTGACCCAGGCCCCGGCCAAGGTGGTCTCGGGCCCAAACCACTGCCTCCTGCTCCCCTCCCTCGCCAGCTCACACGGGGCAACCCAGAAATGTGGGAACAGAGGGAAAAAATCTGAACAGCAACACCTCAAAGGTCTGTGAACAGAGCACAGCACTGAGGGACCAAGCAGGCGGCCCGATCTTGTGACAGGCACAGAAGCTGCAGGTTTCCGAGCAGGGACCAGCCCCTCTGGCTTTGTTCAAAGCAAGCACCCTCTGGTGGCGGGACGTGGGTGCACTGGAGTTTGGGGGGTGGGGGAGGAGAGTGAGAGGAGAGGGAGGGGGGAGAGAAGGGAGGGGAGTGGGGAGGGGAGGAAGACAGGAGTGGCCTGGGGAAGGTGGAGAGAGGGAGGCAGGTGGAGGCGGGATGAGCGGGGCACAGGGGGAGGGAGGGAGGAGAGAGGGGGGAAAGGAGAGAGAGGGACGTGGGGGGCAGGGGAAGAGAGACCGTGGGAAGGGGGGGGGGAGATGAAGGGCAAGGGAGAGGGGAGCTGCCCCCCACCCCAACTCTGCCCAGTCTCCCTGGTTTTGGGGCCTCGGTGGCCACGGGCCCTGCCTGGGGGACCTGGCGCTCTGTTTCTGGACAAGGTGCCGGGGCAGCAGGGCGCCAGCAGGGGCTCCTGGACGGGGAGGGAGGGGAGCACCCCCCCCAGCAGGGCCCACCTGCCGGGCCCGCCGGCCTCTGTCCTCTGTCTTGACACTGGTGGATTCGTTGAAGATGCGTAGACACTCCTCCAGGGGGTCGGAGTCAAAGTCGACCTCCTTCTCCAAAGCTGAGTAGTCCACATCCCCACCGGCCCCGGAGGAGGAGGAGGAGGAGGAGGAGGAGGAGGAGGAGGAGGGGGAGGCGGGGGCGGGGGCGGGGGCAGGACAGGGGGGCTGCGGGGCCTTGAGGCGCTTGCGCGGCCCCTGAGCGGGGGAGCAGCCCAGGCTGCGGTCCGAGTCCGAGTCCGAGTCCGAGTCCGAGTCCGAGCTGGAGCTGAGGCAGGGCAGGGCGGGGGGTGCCGCGGGCCCCGGGCCCAGGCCCTCATCCTCACTCTCGTCCCCAAAGAGGTCCGCGTGGCTCAGCGCCCGCTTCTGCAGCTTGGGGGCGTCCCGGGAGGCACCCTCGTCCAGCGAGCGGGCCTTCCGCTCGGCCAGCTTCCCCGGCGGCGTCTTCCCGCCCGTCCTGCTTGGCAGCTGGTGGGCACCCCCGCGGTCGGGCCGGCTGTTCCCTGAGCTGGCCACCGGGGTGGCCGAAGATGGCTTTTTCTTGGTCCCTTCGGGCTGCTCGGCCCTGTGCCGGGGGCTGCCGGCCCGCGCGCCCCGCCGGTCTGCACAGGGTTTCCCGGCAGGCCGCCCCTGCTCTCCGTCTTTACCCCGGTCCTTCCTCCGGACACCGTCCTTGCGGCCAGGGGCGGGCAGGGCCCCGCCTCTCTTCTTCTTGGGTCTCCCCTCCTTGGGGCCGCTGGGGTCCTGCGAGACCCTGGCCGGGGAGCCAGGCTTGGCCCCGGGCTCCCCACCGGGACCCTTGGGGGGCTGCCCGAGGTCCTCGACGTCATACTGCACGGCCATCTCCTTGGTCTCGCGCAGGCTGCCCTCCTCGGTCTCCTGGCCCTCCCTGGAGGCCGGCTTCCCGGGGGCCTTGCCCTCGGGGCCCGCCTGGGCTCGCGGGGGGCTCGTGGTGACCGGCCCATCACCCGGAGCGGCGGCGTCATCATCCGAGTCTGAGAACCTGGCGTCGCAGCCGGCAAAGGGGTCGCAGGGCTTCTTGAGGGCGGGCGTGTAGGGCTCGCTACCCCGGGAGCCCCAGGGCCGCTTGGGGGCCCTGTCATCTTTGGAGCTGGCCCTGCTGAGCAGCCGGGCAGAGAAGTTGGACAGAGGGTCATACTCCAGGTCCGTGGACGGCTTGGAGTCATCCACCACGTACTTGCCGCTGGGGACAGGGCGGCTGTACCGCTGGGGCTGGCTCACAGCCTTGGGCACGTACTCCAAGGCACCGCCAGCCCCTCCGCCGTGGCCCTGAGCGCGATCCACAGCCAGCGAGTACTTGCCGGCCGCCTCGGCGGCGGTGGCCAGGGGAGTGGGCTGGTAGCCGGCATCGGGGCTTAACAGGCCCGGGCGGCCGCCAGGGTTGTAATCGAAGGACAGCGGGAAGGCGTCCTCGTCCAGGCCCGCGGCGGGACTAGTGGCGGGGCCTCGGGGCGCCACGGCAGGGGCCTCGGCCGAGCGGTGCTCGCGGGCCGTCTCCAGGAGCTCCTGGTACCGCCGCTGCTCCAGCTCTACCTCCGAGCGCACCGCCTCGATGGCCTGGTTGACCAGCTCCAGCTCCAGGATGTCCGAGCGGGGCTCCCCGCCGCTGCCCAGGGCGCCATTCTCCCTCTGCACGGGGGGCTTGGGCAGCTCGGGGTTGTACGGGTCATATCCAAGCCCTGAAACGGGAAGCAAGAGAAAACGGCAGTGAGCAGGCCCCCCGAAGAAGCCGCAGCCACACAGGCCAACGTCGGGCCACAGCCTCAGCCCGGGCCTCGCCCCCGAGGCTGCCGGGGAAGAGCAGAGAAGCAGAACCCACCGGCCCCCCCCGCCCCCGCCCCGACCCCGGCCCGGCCAGGAGGCAGAACTGGGCCCCCGGGGGCACGGCCACTCGTCCACAGACCTCCCGGCAGGGGGTGGGGCAGGGGCGACCTCACAGACTGGACGACTAGCCCCAGGAGCCGGTGTGAGAACGGGAGTCCCACGGGCCTGGCCCACACCGCAGCCACGGCGCACTGCCTCCTACGGACGGAGTCGGGAGGGTGTGCGCGGGAGGCTGGCCGGCCAGGCAGGGAGCAGCCACAGGGCCACCCCAGAGGCGTCACCCCTAGGGCTCTGTCCGGCCAACTTGCTCCCCGCAGTTACGTCCACGGGGCCGTGCACGCGCCAGGAGAGCACGGAGCCACCGAGGGACCCACCGTCAGGGAGCACGGAGCCACGAAGGACACCCACACACGATTGTGAGGGGACAGGAAAGGCAGAGTGCCGTCCGTGCCGCGGCCCCACGGAGCAAAGCGGCAAAAAGCATTTCCAGTCACATCGCATTCTGAGAACGCCAAGTAGGGTGGAGAGCAAGCCAGCATCCACCTCAACCCACGAGCCTGGGATCCAGAGTCGGACCCCGGCCAGTTGAGCCACCCAAGCGCCCCCCTCACGTCCTTTTAACGTTTCTATCAGTCTGAACAGTCATGCCCCACCCCCCACCCCCCACCCCCACCACCCCCGGGGCGGCTGTGAGACAGATAATCCTGCTTCTGTTCCAGGTTCCAGGGCATGGTCTACGAGACCAGCACGACTAGTGCCACCAACGTCGGTACGAAACCCACCAGAGACTCTCCCTCATGGACAGAGGTGCGGAAATTCTCCATAAAATGTGACCAAATGAAGCCCACCGTTCCAAGAAAGGGACAATACACCAGATTCAAGTTCGCCGTGTTGACGTATTCCGGAATTCAGAGACTTTGCTAGAAATCCCATCTAAAGCGTAGAATATGTTTAAAAAAACCGAGCGTAACGTACAAACTTTTCAAACCACTAAGCGGTATGCCTGAAAATAACGTAACAGTGTAGGTCAACTATACTCACAAACTTAAAAGACCTTACCGGAGATAATTCTCCACCGTCACCGAAGAATATGTCCGTGGATCCGATGCCCTGTGGTTGACCGTGTGGCAGCGACTCTCCCCCAGAACCTCCAGAAAGGACCAGCCCTGCCCACACCCGGATGTAGCCCGGTGAGACCCATTTTGCACCCCTGACCTCTTCGGGTAAGGAAATCTTGTGTTGTTTTCAGGCCCCGGGTGGTGGTGCCGGCCACCGTGGCCCCAGGAAAGTGGCCCCAGGAAACTCGAGAAAGGAAAGGAAACCAAGCCCTGGGGCTGCCTGCCTGCCTTCAGGGGACAGGGAGCTTTGCAGGGGACAGCGCTGGGGCTGGGGCCGCCTGGGGCCCGAGGGAGGGAAGAGACTGCGGCCTGTGGCTTGCCTTTTGCCTTGGAGCCCATATCTTAAGTCGTAATCGGCAGAAAGGGAGCGGACAGAAATGCTTCAGACGCAGACAGGGAGGCAAAACCAGAGGGGCGGGGGGAAGGAGCCACTCCATGCCCCCCACCTCACGGCTGAACACTAGAGGGTACGGGGGAGGGAGACTGGGGGCAGGGCGCACAGCCGCCCCTGGTAAGAGGTGGAGGGACCACCCAGAGGGGGGCCTCCCTCCCAGCCCACCTTGACCCCCCAACCAGTCCAAAGGCACCAATGGGAGACCCGCCCCAGCCTAACGACCCCTGAGTGAACAGAGGGAAGACCGTGCCCTGCCCTCTCCTCCCCACAGAAGTCCTGGCTGCCTGCAAAGCGGAAGCGCCCAGACCAGCCACGAGCTGGGGGGCACTTACTGGGCACGTCCACCAGGGGCTTGGAGGGGCTGGACTGGCGGGTCTCAAAGGGGCCTCCGGCCCGGCCCACCTCACTCCCCACGCTGCCCCCCTTTGGCTAAGAGTCCTCCCCCTGGTGGGGGAGATGGGAGTTAGGGTCCACCTAGCGGCAGTGCCCCTCCCCCAGGGGCCGGTCAGGGAGGCACCGATGGGGGGGGGGGTCTTTCCCTACCCCTCCCTAGGGAAAAGGGCTACAAACAATGCAGGGCAGCCAGGAGCCCCTTAGCCAGGTTCCAAGTAATGAAGCCACTATACATTTTGAAAGGAAGGGTTTCCCCCCAAGGGAGGGAGAGAGGAGGCCCCACAAAGAGCCTGAGGCCACCTTAGCTCTGGGGGACCGGAGGCAGAGAGGCCAGGAGGGAGGCTGTCTCGTTTTCCACCTTGGAGCCCATACTGGCATTGTAAGGGCGGTCACACCGGCTCGCTCCACCCTCTCTAGCCTCCAAGCACCCTGGCCTCTCAACCGGGAAGGGGCGAGTGCACTTGGGGTCCCAGCAGCTCAGACTCTGAAGGGGGTACAGCCCCCGGCTGAGCCCAGTCCAAGCACCCAGCCCCTCGGTATGAGCCCTGCCAACACAGGGCGCTTTCAGCCCCGGCTGGAGGCTGCCTTCAAGACCACAAAGCAAAAAGCAACACCCTCAGTGGGCCTAAGAAGGTCGAGGCCAAGAGCCTGCCCCTGTGGGGCTTCTGGTTCCCCACTGGTCCTGTAAGTTTTCATCAACAGTCTGAGGGTCTCTAGACAGGTCTAGAAGCTTTGAGTGCAGCTGCCAGGAGCTCTGTTACAACCTCGTGGCACAGGGAGCCCAGAGTTCAGTCCCTGCAGGCAGGCGCCCGCTGAGCCCCAGCCAAGGCTACTCGAGGCTTCGGGGAGGGAAGAGCCAAAAGCTACCGGTTCCCCAGGCACGTGGCCCCTGCCCCGCCCCGCTTCGGAGGGCCGGGTCCCTGGCGGAGCCTGTGGGAACTGGAGGAGCTCCCCAAGAAAGTGTTTTGCGAGCCGCGGGGTGCCCTGGGGGCACCGCCCACCCGCCTGCAGGAACACAGCCGAAGGCTCTGGGCAGGTGGCACCTTGTGAGGCCGGCCCTCAGGGCACCGTGGAAGGCGTCTTCCAATGATCAGGGGGTTGATCCAGATGGGAGCCAAGAGCGCTCCCGTGGGGGTTTGCCCCTGGAAAAGCAAGATCAACTGGGCTCATTTTTGGAAAAGGGAAGTCACCAAATGCCTCTTCCCACCCCTGCCGCCAGCCCACACAGGCCAAGTCTTCCCCTGGCGGTGCCTGAGCCTCGGTTCTGTGCCCTCGGAGGCCACGCGTCCACCAGACCTGCCCTGCTGAAGGACAGAGCCGCCCTCCTCTGGCTCTCCCAGAGGCCGTGGAGGCCCGACACCCTCTCCGACCACCAGCCTCTAGGACAGGCTTCCAGCGTGGTGGACCCCAGGCCTGCTTCCCCATCCCCACAAGGGAAGGCCAGACCCCCGCTTTCCAGGGCTGTGGCTCACTGAGTGCAAGAGCCCACGTGGGGCTGGGTCAAGGCTCGCTATGGAGACCACAAGGGGCTGACAGAACAGCAGGACAGGGCAGCGGGCCCCAGTCACCCCAACCCCTCCCCCTGCCGGGAGACACCCAATTCTGGCCGCGCCCGCGCCTCTGCGCCTCAGCGCCTCACTCCGCTCTGGACAACGCCGCGCAGCCTCCCCTCCACAACGCACGCGGACTCGACGAGCCGGCCAAGCACGGAGGCCACGCTGGGGGAGGTCCATGAGCCCCCACCGGGAACTTCAGGCGTGGACAGAGCCCTCCTCCCACAGATAAGGAGCCGGAGTCTTGGCCGGCCTAGCTGCCAGCCCCGCCCAGCTGGAGAGGTCTGACCCCGAAGCCTGGGTCCTCTCCCCGCTCCGGAAAGGAGAGCCGGCGCTGCCCTCGGAAGGGCTGGCCGTCACCGCTCCTCTCCTACTCGGCCCAAGGTCCGGAGCCGATAAGCACACAGCGCACAGCGGTCCCACCCTGGCTTGGAGCTCTGATAAGACATCAGCGGGGCTCCCCTCCAACCCCGGTGGCGGTGGCGGTGGCGGTGACAGCCGGCTGACCCCACACGGGGGCGGCGGGGACACAGGAGGAGACGGTCCCTACGGCACCAGAGATAAGCAGGATACGCTGGCTGCTTGTGTGGAGCCTAAGTGGAGACACTAAACCCACCCATGTTCTGAGGACTCCATGGGGGGCGAGGCCTCGCAGAAAGGGGGGACATCCCCAGAAGACCACGGTGGCAGAAAGGACACTGGCTGACGGCCAGCCCGGGCCGGCTCGGCTGGAATGCAGGGTAGACAGCCAACTGGGGCACAGCGGTTCTGAGCGCTCACCACCCCTATGGGGGGCAGGGCAGTCCCCAGGTCCTCAGAGGGGCTGGCTGTCACTACTCCCCTCCAGGCCCAGAGTCTCTGTTCCCGGGGCCCCCCACACCCCACTCCTGGACATCCAAGTGCCCCACTGGACAGAGCAGGAGCCTGAAGCCCATGGAGAAAGTACCTGGCCACTCACTCATTCCGAAGCAGACGGCAGAGGCCTGTGGCTGCCTGTGGCACCCCGGACACGCAGGAAGAGAACCATGACAGCCAACAGAAGCAGGTGTTTGAGAGTGCACGTGAGGGACACCTGGGCTGTGCCTGGGGAGCGGGGCCTGGGGTCCACCTCCACCTTGGGCTGATGACACTGGACGGCCCGACCCCTGCACGGCCTCCCCTCACTGCCCTCTGCCCCCTGGAGCCTCCCCTCAGCTCTAAAGCCCCCAGCCCGGGGCGCCTAGGTGGCGCAGTCGGTTAAGCGTCCAACTTCAGCCAGGTCACGATCTCGCGGTCCGTGAGTTCGAGCCCCGCGTCAGGCTCTGGGCTGATGGCTCGGAGCCTGGAGCCTGTTTCAGATTCTGTGTCTCCCTCTCTCTCTGCCCCTCCCCCGTTCATGCTCTGTCTCTCTCTGTCCCAAAAATAAATAAAAACGTTGAAAAAAAAAAAAATTTTAAAGCCCCCAGCCCAGAAGCAAGCTCGAGGCCAGGGCCCCAGGCACACCTGGGAATACCGGTCGCTCGGCACTCCGCGCTCTCCCCAGGGCCTGATCCTGGGAGGACCAGGACAGCAGTACCCACGTGGAGTCGCGGAGTCTAAATACGACGGGGCTCAACCATGCGGCAAAAACACAGGGAAGCATACGGCACAGGCCAAAAAAACAAAGAGAACCCAGAAATCCCTAAAGAGCACAAAAACGCAACAGAACAGCACCCTCGAAGGACTAGGCCGCACTGGCAACAACGGGCCTCCCAGGGGTGCAGCTGATCTGCGGCGCCCCCTCTGCTCCTGCGGCCAGGCCACCATGGGCATGGAACACTGCGGCCCCCCTTCGGCCCTCACAGCCAGTCCACGGCAGGTGCAGATCGCTTTCAGGGTCCGAACACACGATTTCAGCAGTTCTCTCGCTCTGGCCCTGGTGCATTTCCAACACGCTGGCCAGTGGATGTTCCTGGGGTCACCTTCCTCCACAACACAGGCTCCTGGGAGGTCCTGGGAGGCCTAGAACGTGGAACAGTGTCCTCTGGATGCTCCAGGTGAAGCTGGCAGGGAAGGAAGGCCACGCCCGTCACGGCCATTCCTGGAACGTGGGTTCAAGACACGGGGGGAGCCGGCTGTGTCCCCTAAGAGCCCACACACCAACACCACCCATCAGCATCAGTGGCTTCTATTACTTGATCCCCCAGGAAGGTGCTGGGCGGGGGTGGAGGGGGAGTTGGGGGGGCGGGGAGGTGGGGAGTGATGAGGACAGATTTCCCAGGTAGGCCAGCCCCTCCCCCACCCGCATATTTGGACAGCTTCCTGCCCAGAGCCCGATGGACTGTCTCAGCGGCTCCTCCAGGCAGCCCTCCGAGACTGTCCCTGCAGAAGCAGTGGGACTCAGCTGCTTGGGCAGGCCTGTGCTCATGGGTGCGTGGGGATGGGGGCCCCAGAGCTTTTCGGCCCTGTCTCCTGAAACAGCACCCACATTCCTGCTCTTTGAGGGCCCTCTGGGCCACTCCGCTGGAGAAGAGCACACAGGTCTCCCAGGACAAACAACAGTGTTGTGTGACCGTCAACTAGGACACATAGGGACAAGCTTCACCCGGATGTGCCTGGAGTGAAAGCGGTCCCGGTGCTACCTGGACATGCCCTCCCTGTTACCTCCTGGGCCTTGCCTCCCCTTGTCCCCTGCACCCACCCCCACCTCCCAGTCTGTGGGGTGGACTCCCAGACCACAGCAGTACTCAGGGGTCCGTGCTGGAGGAGTCAGAATCACTGTCGCAACACTGACCCCTGCTGGAGCCGCGGGGGATGGCAGCAATGCTGGCGAGCAGCCTCCCCTCCCCCGCCCCAGTTCCCCCCAAACCACAGGACAGAAGATTCCAGGCCTTTCACTGCACTGTCTCCCAGTCCCAACCAGGGATTACCATCTCCCCACCCCCATGCCCACCCCTGTTTCCAGCCGCCAGGCAAACTTCTACTCACCCTTCAAAACCCAGCTCGGCAACCACCTGCTGGGGGACACCCGCCCGATGTCCCTGCAACCCCCAGTTCCCCAGCCCCCAGCCCCTATCTGTGCTGGACACCTATCCTTTGCTGCCATGGTGCCCCATCCTGGTCCCCAGGTATGTACTGAATTCAGATCCATCCGGAAGAGCCCTTGCAGGGTCCTGGGGCTAGCTCCTGATTTTACAGAAGACACCCAGGACCCAGGTATACCTGCGTGTGTACGCACGTGTCCAGGCCAAGCCCCACCCCCAGAGCTGGGCCCCCCATCAGCCTCCCACCCTGTTCTCCAGCAAACTACAGCAACAAGCAGGTTCCCCCAGGTGCTCCACGTGGCCGTTTCCAGAAACCTGCAGCGCCTGGGGGGGCCGCCAGACCAGAGGCCCTCACACGGCAAGCACACGTGCCCGCTTCCTCAAAAGGCACAAGCCAACGGCAGAAACTCTGGAGGACGCAGCTATCGCGAAGGAGGAGAGCGGTGGCCAGGAGACGTCTCCCTGATTCCCCGGCAGTCCGCCCGGGGGGCTCCAGGCTCCGGTGAGCCCCATGCCTCCTACCCGCTGTCCATTTCCTTCTTAGCGCCCGGCTGTTTGTCGTGCACCACATCACACCGACCAGTCTGCCCACTGCCCACGCACACGGAGCAGAAAGAATCCCCGTGCGCAGACCCCTCGACAGCCCCAAGGATTGTTCTGCAAAGGGGATACGGGCTGCAGAGGGGAGAACGTTCCCGCAGCTCTGTCCACCGAGGGCCCGTGTCATTACTCGCTTCACGGAAGGGGTAACTGAGGCCCAGGCGGTACCGCTGACCTGCTGGAGGCCCCCTGCCAGACGGGCTCTCTGCACAACAGAAAGCGGAGCCAGGAATGCCCTCATTCGGGGCCACGCACCCCCGCCTTGGCCGCACCTCCTCCCCGAAGCCCCTGGAGAGCCCCCCGCAGGCAGCCCCACGCGGGGGCTGGGTGCTCAGCACCACGGGGAGGGGCGCCCCCACCCGCTCCACGAACGGGTGGAGCTCCTCCAAACCGACAACCACAGACCTCCCCAGACACCACTCCGAGTCCCCTGGGGGCAGGGTCACAGGGCCAGAAGCAGCTTTATGTGCAGACACAGCGATAGGTGTGTGGCTCCAAACCGGCTCGGGGCGCGAAGGCAGGTTTTTTTAAGGCTCCTCGGGCATCCAGAGGACTGCCAGGTGTGGAAAGCTGGGGACTCGGTCCCAGGACGGCCCCTCTCCTCACCGGGGCTGCGGAGCCTCGGAAAACACGATCCGACGTCACCAGTGCAGCAGGGTCACAGCTACATGAAAGGACAGCAGGCCTCCTCCAGCTCAGGCCAGGGGGAACACCGCAAGCCAGGAGGCACGGATTGGCAGCGATTTCCACGTGTTTCTTCGGATTTTGGGGGATCGTCCAACGTTTTTAAAACAAACGTTACCCAAGTCCTGAAAAGAAGTGCTTTGAACAGAGGTAACGTGCAGGCTTCACCGGCTGGGACTCTGCCCCTGAAACCACAGGCAGGGCGCACCCGGGGGCACAGAAAACCCCCACATCTCTCCTCTAAGGCCATCCTCACAGAAAACCAGCAACGGCACAGCAGAAGCACCACCAAGGATACCAACGGCTTCTCCCGTGGGAGGCCTGCGCGGCTGGGCCCCTGGGGGCTGCGGCATCTGGGGAGCGGCAGGGGCTGAAGTTGGAAAACAAAGTAAAGCGGCTGCAGTGAGAATCAGCCTATGACCAAGGGATACGGGGTGACACCGGGGAACGTCTGTTGTCACTGCAGCTGGGGTAGGGGCGTCACGACCGGGGGCGCCCAGCACACCCCCCCACGGCAGGCCTGGCCCCGAGGACGGGGGACTACTATTCCTCCAACCAGCTTGAGAGCTCCCACCCAGACCCCGCAGGACGCCCAGCTCAAGCCCACGTGCCCACCAGCGAGCAAACGGTGCAGGGTCCTTGCTCGGCCGGGCCAGGCCTCCAGACACCAGGCTCTGCTGGGGTTCTCCCGCAGCCTCAGGGCACAGAAACGCTCACAGCGCTGACGGGCCGGACGCAGGAAAGCACACTTCCGTGGTGGGGGAGTCGCCCCCTGAAACCCACCGGCACCCCGCCCACAGAGGAAGCAGCAGAGGGGCAGCGTGGCCACGCCTCGGGGGCTGCCTGTTCGTTGAGGCCGTGCCCTTCCTGTCCCGAGTCCGCTCGCGGAGGAAACAGAACCCACCCTCTGCTGGGAGGCCCTATTTCCCTGGCTCCAGCCCCCTCCTCTGCAGGACTCTGTGGGCTCAGAGCTGCCCTACAGAAGCGGTGCTCGCTCTCGGGGCTCCAGACCACGCAGGGCCTTCAAGGGCCGAAATGTGAAGCCCAGGGGCAGGGCTGCCCCGAGAGCCGCCACCCCTGCCACGGCCGTGACCGCTCGTGCCTTCCAGCCTGTCCTCAGGTTTCGTGTTCAGATGTCACAATTCTGTGTCTCCCAAGACTCGCTGTGACCTGCCGGCCCCAGGGCAGAGCGCAGAGCGCTGAGCCTGACACACAGTGGGTGCCCAGGTGTGTGCGAGACACGTAGGTGCTGGGCAGCAGAAACTGGAGGAAGGTGGTGCGTGGGGCGAGGGCCTGACTGCCAAAACTCAATCCCATAACCCCACTTACCGGCCACGTGCACACAGGAGAGTGGCTTCCCATCTCTGGGCCTCAGTTTCCTCATCTGTAAAACGGGGACAATCATCCCTACCATTCAGAGTCATAAAGAGCCTGCCCAAGTGCATGCTGCCGAAACTGGGCAATATCACACCGAAGTTCGGAGGTGGGGATCCTGAATCCCACACTGGGAGGCACGGGGCTGGAGCTGAAGGTCTGGAAGGAACAGGATCCCTGCCCCGGCCCCTCACGGGCCTCAGACTCTGCCAAAAGTCTCAGGAGCCCAGCGGCCCAAGACTGGAGGTGCTGGGCCTCACGGGGACCCCAACGTCCCACCTGCAGGCTGCGTCCACCAAGCACCTTAGCAACGCTGTTGCTTAAAAATGAGTCCAAGCAAAGCTGGCCCAGCCCACCCTGGCAAGAGCGCCTCCCCGTGCACATCTGGACCGCTGCGGCCTCTTCCGACCCATAGGAAACTGAGCTTGTCAAAATCTGGAGCAGGGGGAAGCTGAAAGGGAGGGAAAGGACTAGGCACACACTCTCCCCTGGCGTTCTCAGAGGGCAGCGACCCCAGAAGCATGCCACGGAGAAGGAAACAGAGGGTCAGAGAGGCTGCACGGCAAGGAAGAGGCTGAGCTGGGATTTGGCCCTGCCCCTCTTCAGGAGAGGCGGCGTTACCAGAAAGCAGGCTTTCCCTCCCCTCCCTCCCCTCTCTCCCCTCCCTCCCTTCCCTGAAAAAAGAAAATGCAGACCCACCACGGAAAGGGGTAGACAGCTGCATTTTTCCCCTATAGCAAGTGGGGCACACAGGACTTCCTCACCAAACAGGCTCCTAGAAATGATCCTTTAGGAAACTAACTGGCCATTCTTGACGTAGAAAGAAATCTGAAAAGTGACTTACCACAGGAGGGACACACGAGGACAGAAATCAACACCCCAGAACGGAAGGCTGGAAGGCAACATGCAGACTTGGGGCCAAGTCAGAACGTCAGGGGCATAAGGGAGTGGGCCGGCCCTCTCTGGACTCACCCAGAGGAACCCAAAACCCAGGGGGCTCTTTGCAAAGCAATGCGTACGACACCAAGAGGCAAACAAATGGAGTCAAGAAACCGCGCCTCCACACGTGAGCTGGGCACTGACTCCCAGATGCCTCCAACGTGCTGTCCGCCACCTTCCTGGCCCCCACGAGAGACGGGAGTGATAATGACCCGATGCTGAGGTACCAGGGGGCACCTCTGTTTTGTCTTCTCAACTGCAGGTTCCTGACGGCCGCGCCCGTGGCTCGCAGCTCTGAATGCCCCGTGCCCAGAACAGGTGGGGAGCCAGACAATGAACGCTCGCATCTGGCTGTCTGCAAACTGTCAGCTGCAGGTGCGGGGGGGGGGCGGGGGCCCCCAAACAAATTCGTGCGAGAAATGTAAAAAACCCTACTATTCTTTCCTTGGCAAAATGGGAAAACAGGCCTATTATTTAATCCCAGCCGGCGCACTCCTCTTTCGAAGACGGTTCTGAAATAAAAAACATTTTTCCTGGGGAAAGACAGAGAGGGAATTTGAAATTGAGGCTGAATGAGGAAGTCTGGGTCTGATGGAAAGGGAGAGCCAGTCCCGAAGGACAGAGATCACCAGCGGGAGCCTGAGTTTCCCTCAGAAGGAATGACACCACTTAATCCTCCCTCCAAGCCTTTCCCTGTGATGTCTGTCCTCCTTCCCCCCACCCCTCCCCGTTCTTAAAGTCTCCGCTGAAATCCCACACCTCCTACAAGAAGCGCTCCCAGCTTTCACCAAACTCTGCCGTGACAATGACAATCACCGCGAGGATACGACGTGCAGCCCGCTAACATTCTCTGCCCAACCAAAAGAAGGTAATTTCCTGGGAGCCTATCCGCCCTCCCGTCCCAGTCCCTCGGGTTTGGCTCACTCCCGGTCCAGCTGCGTCTGACACAGGGCTCGACACACAGTAGGTGCTCCTAAGACCCTCCCGACCCCACTACTGGAGGCGCGGAGGGGGAACGCAACGCAGCAGCAGACAAGAGCTGCCACGGGCACCTGGGGTTGGGGGCGCGGCGGGGATGGTCACCCCAGCGAGAAACTCGGGGGCGAGTAAAGGCAGGGGGAGTCCTGGGCCTGCGGACCAGTGTCAGCCGCGCTTGTTTCCCGAGCCCCGTGCTCAGCGTTCGGCCTGCGCTAGCTCACTGCACCCTCGCGACAGCTGTCGGACGGCATGCCCCCTCACGGTTACACCGTACGCTCATGGAAACGGAGGCTCGCACAGATCCCGCGACTTGCACCGGGCCCCGGGGTGGGTGGTCCCGGTCCCGGCTGGCGAGACGACGCCCACCAGCGTCCGGAGAGGGGTCTGGGCCGAGAACGGAGGAGCCGGGAAAGTCCCAGCCGTGGAGTCTAGCCCCGGGTCGGGGAGCCAAGCCCAGGTCGGGCATTACCTGCCGCGGAGGGCGCCGCTCCACCGCCGACCAGCGCGCCGGGGCCCCGGGCCCCGCGGTGCCGGAAGTGGCAGTAGGGCCGCCGGCAGGGCCCCCCGGGCGCCCCAGCCCAGTAGGGGCAGTCGATGGCCCGGAAGAAACCGGTGGAGCGTAGCATGGTCCGTCCCGAAGCGGGACCCCGGCCCGGAGCCGCCCGGGCCCCCGGGCCGCTCACTGGCGCCGCGGTCGCCGCCGCCCGCGCCTCACGGACCCCGCTGCCGCCATCTTGCTCCGAGGCCCCCGCAGGCCCCCGGGACGCCGCCGCAAGGGACCCCGGGAGCGGCTGCCCGCAGCGCGCCTGATCAGAAACTCCAGCCCTCGAGGAACCGAAGCGCTTCGCGGACCCGTGGGCAGGGACAGGTGGCCGCGGGGGGAGGGACGGAGGGTGCGGGCGGCCCCGCCTGCGGCCTCCAGGGGCTTCGCCGGCGCCGCCGCCCGGCCCTGAGCTATGGCAGCAAAGCCATCTTGAGCCCGAGGCCCCGACGGCGCCTGGGCTGTCTACTGCGCGCCTGATCAAAAAAAAAAAAAAAACACAACAACAACAACAACGAAGTCCGTCAGGACCAGCTGTCATGCATTTGCTATTAATTTGCGTTTTAGGAACACGTTGCCCTGAAGTGCCCCCTGCCGGACGAGGCGAGCCCTACAGGCGCGTCTTGTGCCTGGGAACCTGCTCCGTTTACCCCTAAAGCTTACCTCCGCCCTGGTGTGCAGCTGACTTGAGTCAATGAGTGCTTCCTTTCTCCCCGCTGGACTCTTGTCCCGGACCCACAAGAATCCCGTTCTCACTCATTCATGTGTTCACATAAAATTGCGTGCCTAGTGTATACCAAGATCTACCCTAGATGCTACCTTGACCTGGACAGATGAGGGATATGGTGGGGAGGGGAGGGTCCCTGGAGCCTGGAGGGTTAGGCCAACATCTTAATGAAAAATTGTAAGAATGCGGCGCCTGGCTGGCTCAGTCGGTGGAGCGAGTGACTCTTGATCTCAGGGTCCTGAGTTCAAGTTCATATATATATATGA
>NW_024412512.1:875843-890566 GCF_014898765.1 Herpailurus yagouaroundi
TATATATATATACACACACACATATATATACATATATATGTATATATATATACGTGTATATATATATACACACACACACGCATAAGCATATAAACTTATATATAGTATATATATAAACATATTTATAATCCATACAATGTACGTTGGTGGGATTATAAAATGGTGTGGCCAAAATAGTATGGTCATTCCTCAAAAAGTTTAAAAGGGAGCTACCCTATGATACAGCAATCTCATTTCGGGTTGTATATCCAAAAAAATGGAAAGAAGGGTCCTGAAGAGGTATTTGTACACCCCTGTTCACAGCAGCATAATTCACAACAGCCAAGAGATGGGAACAGCCCTTATCTATCAACAGGTGAGTGGGTACACAAAATGTGGTTTGTCCGTGTAATGAAATGTTGTTATTCAGCCTGAAGAAGAAAGGACGTCCTGCCACCTGCCGCCACGTGGATGGACCCGGAGGACACCGTGCGCAGTGACAGAAGCCAGACACACAAGGGCAACATCCTGTGTGAGCCAACTCACAGGGGGTCCCTGGAGGAGCCCCGTCCACAGAGACCGAGTAGATGGTGGGAGCCCAGGACAGGCCAGGGGACAGGGAGTCGGTGCTTCGTGGGGACTGAGTCTCAGTTTGGGGAGATGGAAAGTTCTGGAGATGGATGGTGGGGGTGGCTGCACAGCAGTGTGCGTTTGCTTAATGCCAGTGAACTGTACTCTCACAAGTGGTTAAAAGGGAACGTTTTGTTATGTATTTTTACCGCAATTACAAATTAATTGACTAAGAAGGACAGTAATGGGGGGCAGGTGGGGTGGAGAGAGTCACAGATGACTCTCCAGAGGACACGATCTGATTTTTGTCCGAAGCCTGTCTGGTGGCTGGTCAGTGGGCCCTGAGGGCGGAGAGCCCTTGCCTCTTTGGCCATATCACCGAGAGCCCCTGGTTTCAAACGCAGTAAGCGTTGACAGTGGAGGGTGCACGGAATATTGCGGGGGGGGATTCTGAGCACAGACACTCTCTCTTGAGCAAGTGTCCGGGCAAGAGGCAACCTGCGGCTGTGAATGTGTGAGGGTGCTTGTTGTCCAAACCAGGAGGCCAATGGGGAGCCACAAAGGGTTGGGAGCCACGGAGGAGGATGAAGTGGGGTTTCTCCAATTGACAACCACATTTCTCCCCGAGGGTCTCCCGCCACGGCAGCCTCACAACATTTTCTATCCCCGACAGCGAACACATTTTTTTCACATCTGCCTCCTCCCACCCCTTGCCGGACTAAGGGAACCGCAGGGCCAGGGCCCGCGACCACAGGACCCGGCTGGACACAGGACCTAAACACACATCTGTAACATGGATCAATGAATGTTCAAGTAAGGAATGTGTCCTCAGTTCTAGGCGGGCGCGGAAAACCGCATGTGATGTGTGCTAACTGGGATAAGACTTTAGTGAGTGAAAACAAGAAATGCGGGCAGGGGTGGATGGGACAACAGGGCATCCTGGACAAATTCTTCCCCGCTTCGTTCCCCTTTTTTATTTAGGGGAAGTTCACATTAACAAAACTGATCATTTTATTTTATTTTTTAAGACTTTATTGTTAAGTAACCTCTACCCCCCACATGGGGCTTGAACTTATGACTCTGAGGTCAAGAATCACATGCTCTACCAACTGAGCCACCCAGGTGCCCCCCCAAATTAATCATTTTAGAAGTGAAAATTCAGCACCTGGGTGGCTCAGTCGGTTAGGCATCCGACTGCAGCTCAGGTCATGATCTCACGGTTTGTGAGTCTGAGCCCCGCATCAGGCTCTCTGCTGACAGCATGGAGCCTGCTTGGGATTCTGATTCTCTCTCCCTCTCTCTCTGCCCCTCCCCCACTTGCAATCTCTCTCTCTCTCTCTCTCTCTCTCTCTCTCTCGCAAACTAAATAAACTTCAATAAATAAATTAATAGGGTGCCTGGGTGGCTCAGTTGGTTAAGCGTTCAACTCTTGATTTCGATTCAGGTCATGATCTCATGGTTCGTGGGTTTGAGCCCCTTGTGGGGCTCTGTGCTGACAGCACAGAGCCTGCTTGGGATTCTCGGTCTCTCCCTCTCTCTCTCTGCCCCTCCTGCATTGGCACTTTCTCTCTCTCTTAAAAATAAACATTAAAAAATTACAAAAAAAAATAATTACTTGATTTTAAAAAGTGAGAATTCAGGGGCATTTGGTACATTCGCTGTTCTGTGCAACCATCACCTCTGTGTAATTCCAGAATATTCTGAAACCAAAAAGAAACCTCGTCTCCATCAGCCATCACCTCCCCCAGCACGCCCTCCCCCTCCCCCGTCCCCCCCGGGCCCCCCCTCCTGGCCGGGGACGAGCCCGTTCTGGACGTTTCGCACACGAGGACTCACACCCCGTGTGGCCTCTCGCGTCCGGTTCCCTCCCTGAGCGTCGCGTGTTCGGGGTCCGCCCGCGGCGCACCTGTGTTCAGGGTCCCTTCCGCGGGGCGCCGGGTGTGGGCGCCTCCCTCCTGCTCCCGGCCGTGGGGATGTGCGCGTACGCGGTGGACACGGTCGCGTCCGCTCACCGGTCAAGGGCACCTGGCTGCCACATTTCTGGGCGTTGTGCTCTGTGCTGCTGTGCAGCGTGTGTTTGTTTTCAATGTGCGTGTTTGGGGACTAGGTTTTTTGAGTGCTGTACTAGTTTTTCAAATGATATAAATCTGTTGCCGCCCATGTTTAAAACTTGGGGAGACGTTACCTAAAAGCTGCCGTCCCAGTCTCTGTATGAACAGTTGGCCACCCTTGGGTCCAGCGGCTGGTGATGGCCACCGACCCTGTGAGCACACGAGGAGCCCCCTCCCAGCCTACTGCCCTCCTCACCTCAGCCACCTGAGGCCCCGAGGCCCCTCATGCAGGGGTCTCTCAACACCTGTCATCGCCAGTAACAGAAGGGTGAGCCCCTGAGAGTGGTCTGACGGCGCGTGCGAGGTGAAGCGAGGGGCCCCCTCTGCGAGAGCCCGCCTGGTCTCCATCCACGCCCGAGGATGGCCTTGGTCATCCATTCAGCAAATATTCACCGAGTACCTACTATATGCCAGACACAGTGCTAGAAACATCGGTGAACAAGGCAGAGATCCCGACCCTGGTGGGAGTGGTGTTCTCAATGGGGGAGACAGACAATTGGAAATAAGTAAATGATATAGCATGATTTAAGTGCTATGGGGGGGGGCGCGGGGGGAGTAGAACAGGGTAGGGGACTAAGAGGTGGTCCGTGTAGTCCTCCGAGGACGGTGGGATATGAACAGTTCTAAAGAGGGGGAAGGGTATTCCAGGCAGCAGGCACAGTCTGTGCAAAGGCCCCGGGGGCAGCACCAGGCCTGCGTGTTGGAGGAACCGAGGGGAGGTCCGCGTGGCCGGAGCAGAGTGGGCAAGAGGGAAACACGGGGGAATGGAAGGGATGCAGGGGATGGGGGCAGGTCGCACAGGGCCTTGGGGACTTCCGTGAGGACTTAGGCTTTCACACGGAGGGAGGTGGGAGCCTCCCAGGGCTGTAGGCATTAGGGGGCGGGACCTGACTCGGGTGCTCACGACCGTCCTCTGGTGGCCGCTGAGGGGAGGGCGGACGGGGGCGGGGCGACGGTGGGACCGCGCGACCTCGGGGACCAGGGTGGGGGAGACCGCCTGAGACGAGGAGACGAGGTGGTGGACGGGGAGGACGCCAGGACCGGGTACAAGTGGGCAGATTTCGGATGTGCTCTGAAAACTCCGGGGAGATTTCCTGATGGAAATGGGCGTGGTAGTCAGACTGAGTCAAGGTCCAGGATTCGGGCCTCTGCACCAGGAAACATGGGGGTACCAGTGCCCGAGGTGGGGATGGGACTGGGCGGCCTGGGGGTGAGAGTTCGCACCTTCAGGGTCTGGAGTTGAGGGTGAGGTCCTGGTGTCGGACCAGGGAGTATCGTCTGCACACAGGGGAGGTGAGCGTACAAGAAGCACAGCCAGAGGGGAACGTTACCCGGGGGGGGGGGGGGGGGGGGGCATCGGGGAGGGTCAGGGGTCCCCGAGGCCGCATGACCAGGGAGTGTCGAGAAGGCAGGAGGGGGACATCTTGGAGCTGTTCGGAGCACGTGGGATGGTGTCCGAGAGAGACTGGAGGCAGGGGCTGCGTCCCCCGAATTCCAGGAACTCTGCCCAAAGGGGCACAAAGGCCAGAAGAGCCGGAGAGGGACAGTGGGACAGGGGTCCAAGGAGCAACGTCGGCGGGCCTGCGGGGCAGAAGCCAGTAGAAAGGGGGACAAAGTGAAGCAGGAGCTAGGGGGATGCAACAGGGAGGCCGACCTCGAGAAAGGGCGAGGGCCCCGCGCCCAGGTTGAGGGCCACCTGCACGGCCGCCAGGGCCGGACCCCGGACCCCGACGAGGGCGCGGCGGGAGCCGGCGGCGCAATGACAGGGGCGGCCGCCAGAGGGCGCAGCCTCCGCCTTCCCCGGGGACGCACTCCGGGGAGGCCCTGGGGAGGGTCTGGCTCCCCGCCCAAGCCACACCCGCCCTCGGGGCTCGGGAGACCGCTGGAATCTGGGTGTCTATCTCCTAGGAAGGGCTCCGAGACCCTCATCGGCTTCTCGGTGCTCCCGGGGACGCCAAGCCCTTACCAAGCTCCCCCCCCCCCCCCCCCCCCCCCCACTCCCGGCCGCCTCCAGGCGGGAGCTGGCACAAGGCCGGCGTGCAGAACGTGGGCAGCCCCCTGGGCACAGGGGCCAGGCGAGGCACAGACAGCGGGGGCGGGGGGCCCTCTGGGGAGGAGCCCTGTCACGCCCACGAGCAGCCCCAGCGGCGCAGGCTCCCCTGCCGCCCGGCTCCCGGTGCCGGAAGGGGGCGGGCGCGGGACGCCCCCGGGCGCCATGTCACCGCGCCTCGGTTGCCGGGTAACCGAGCGGGAAGGAGGGGGTGCAGCCGCGAGAGGCGTGGGTGACACGGGACGGCAGCGCGCTCTGCTTCCAGCAGCCCCCTCCCCAGGCCTTAGGGCTGAGGGGGCGTCATCCCACGCCCCCACCAGGTCCCGAGATTCAGGGCCCCACTGCCTCGCTTTCTGCAGCGGGACGCTGGTGACCTGGGGGCTACCCTGTTGCGTGGGACACAGAGACTCAGAGAGTCCTCTGGTTGAAGGCCAGAGGTGAGAAAGACCACACAGTCACCAGAGTCGGGTTTAAAAAAGGGCTTGTTTAATTAAATACAAGGAAAAGGCCAGGCAGGGCAGGGTAAGGTGGGGGTGGGGGGTGGGGGGGGCGCCACCTGACAGCACGAGTCCCTTGGGGCCCTCCCCTTGAGATGCCACAGCGAAGTGGCTGGAACCAGGTCCCAGTGACCTCCAGCTCCTTGGGGGAGGAGGGGCACAGGTCTGGCCAGACCCCCGGACACTGGAGAGGGGCCAGGGACGAGTCCTCGGCCTCCCGGGCCCTCAGACCCACACTTCACGTCCTGTGGACAGGCACCAGCCAGGGATGGGACAATCAGGAGGACGTCCATAAAGACATAAAGGAAAATGGGACCCCAGCCTGCCCCCACAGACTAAGGCATCTCACCAACACTGCTGGCAGGGAGGGTTTAAGGGCACGAATGGGCCAGCCCTGCCAAGATCTGCCCAGAGACTGGGCCAGAAGACCCTTCCCAGCCCAGCCCCAAAGGGCTTCCCTGGCCTCCTCCACAGGACCCCAGGCGCCCACCCCCTGATCCTGCCAAGGCAGGTCCAGTCCACACCGCCATCCAGATCCCCAGCCCCCAGTGGGGAGACAGAAGGGTTCCGGAACACACGTGGGTGCCAAAAACCTCCTGCAGCCAACAGTGGGCGATAGGTCCTTTCAGGGTCTTGGGACAGGGACCCTGGGTCTGTCCCATTCTAGGGCACGGCCCTCAGTCCCTACCCAAAATGAAATCCAACCGAAGCCACAGTGGGAAGACACCAGGAGGGGGTCATGGCGCTTACCCCTCCCTACCATAAGCAGGGATCATACAGACCTTCCCCCCAACACCCACACCCCCTGAGGACAATGGACCACCCATGGGGCCCAGATCAAGAAAGGGATTGGCGCCTGAAAAAATATTCTATCCGGTCCAAAAAAAGCGAGCTATCCCATGGGGTTCAGGGGTCAGCCCTCACGCTTCCTGCCCTTGCAAAGCAGGACCTCAACCGCTGGTCCAGGGGCACCTGCAGGGAAGGGCTGCCCGATGCTCAATAGACTGGTCATGGTCCCAAACAGGAGGGATTGATTGTCATGTGATGCTATGGAAGGCCAATGCTGGGGACTCTACCCCGAAGGGAGCAGTCCTCACTCACACACTCACACACCCACCCAGAGGGGGGCCGCTCACTGCCCCCCTCCTTCCTACCAGCAGAGACAGAGGAAAATAAATAAGCAGGCATCTGCCCCAGCCCGTGTTATCCACCTTCCCCAAACGAGAGTCAAAATGCTCTTTGGAAGAACCCCTTTCTCTCCCTCCCTACCCCAGTTTTAGGAGCAAAACCTGGACCCTACTGCCTCCCCCCTCCCGGCCTTCCCCCTCCCCACCCTGCCCCCACTGCTGGGGAGCCGGGTGGCAGGGCAGAATCTGTGGACACCTGAGATTGAATACCCGGATGGGGGCGGCTGGAGCCGCACCCCGATTCCCTGAACGTCTCCAATGGCTTTCAGTGGGGTGGGGGGCCCCGGGCGGGGTGGGGGTGGGGCCGCGGGAACCCCCGGTTCATCTATGGCTCTTTGCACACATCATCCCAACCTGGAGAGGAGGGCTGGGGGGCCAAGTCTGAGCACTGGTTACGTGCCCCTTTCCTGGGCCACTCCCCCCAGACCCACCCTCTCCGAAGCAGGGAGGTGGCGATGGGGGGAGGGGAGCGCCGGCCGGCTGCCCACCTGGGGTTCCTGTTTAACACATAGGAAGAGAGTTATCCGACATGGCTATTTACACACACGGGGCCCCAGCCACCCCTCCCAAGGGCCACCCCCCCTCCCCCCGCCCAGTGTCGGGGACACCGGCTGTCGGTCCGTGGCCCGCCCCGGGCTGTGGACAGCAGGCGTTTTGCTGGTGCTCCAGGCCCAGGCCCAGCAGGGGTGCGGCAGGGTGGGCTGGACTAGGGCCCTTACAGGCCAGAGGGGGCCGGGCTGGGCGCGGGGCTGGGCGCGGGGCTGCCCGCCAGACTGCAGGGCAGCGAGTCGCTGGGCGAGGTGCTGCGGGCGCCCGGGCGCCGGAGCAGTTCCGGGCGGAAGCCGGGGTGGCGGCGCGCGTGCTTGGTCAGGTGGTCGCTCCGGGTGAAGCGCTTGGAGCAGAGGGGGCAGGGAAAGCGCTTCTCGCCGGTGTGCGTCCGGTGGTGGCGCGCCAGCTCGTCGGAGCGCGCGAACTTCTTGTCGCAGCCAGGCCAGTCACAGGCAAAGGGGCGTTCACCTGGGCAGAGGAGGCAGAGGGCAGACAGCGTGGTCAGTGGGGGGGGGGGGGGGGGGGGGGGGGGGGGCGGCCCAACCCGCCCCCCCCCGCCCCCCTTTCTAGAGGCTGAACTCCGGGCGTGAATTGAACACGTGGAAATGTGCAGAGGAAAGCCCCACTCACTTCAAGAACCCCTAATTAGTATTCCTGCCCTTTCTTTCCTATGAACTCGTAGTAATTCCACGAGCAGTTTCCGTGCGTTAAAAGAAGACCGTGCGGAGCCCGAGCCCTTCCAGGCCCGCCCCCGCGGCACCACCGCACCGCCTCCGTGACATCCGTGACAGGGTCTCGCGGTGCACGAGCCACACACACGTGCGCGCCTGCTCGGAACGCATGCGGGGTTTTGCAGGGGCTTCTCCTCCCGATGCAAATGGATCCCGCCGTCCCCACCTCCACCTCCGCTCTCCTTTGGAGTTTACCGGAGGCTCTCAGGTGTTCACAACCCGTTGGCCCCCTCCTTTTGAAAATGACCACCCCGGACGCAAAGTCGGTGTGGGGGTGCCTGGGCGGATTCCCGTGGCCCAACGACCCACTGACCCTTGTGGCCCCTCTATGGATGGAGAACACGTGAAGGGCCTCTAAGGCCACCTGCAGCCCCACACAGGGGCAGAGGCAGGAGAAGGGCACGAGGCCCAGGCACAGACGGCCGCCGGGAAGGGGAGGGCCTGGAGGCCACGGCCACTGGCCTCACCCCGCCCCCGCCCCCGCGGAACAGACCGTGAGGGGAGGGGCGGGCCGCCACCCTGCAACTTCCTCTGCAGACCCCTCCCACCTCCCCGGCTGGCCTCGCCCATCCTGCCGAGAACCGAAACGGCGCTGCCAGCCCCGAGCGCCGGTCCCCACCCACCCCTCGCGTCTGGGGTCTCAGCCCCAGAACGCTTCAGCCCGACCCCCAGCGAGTATTGTCCGCATCTCCCCGGCCGACCCGGGAGCGCCGAGGGCCCCACCTCTACGCAGGGTCCACCGGGGACCCCGCCACGCCCCAGGCCAAGGGGTGGTAAGCATCCTGGAGCTTGCACCCTTGCGCCCCGCGCCCGGCACCTGGAACCCTGGACTCCCCAAGCGTTGCTCTGTCCACGAGTTCTGGAGTGTGTGTGTGGTGGGGGTGTGGACAGAATGTGGACACCGATCCGTGATGCCCGCACCCCTGTGCTATACCCTTTGTGGCACTGGATGGAGCCCCACATAGGAAGGCAGAGCGCTGGAATTGGGGGAGGCCACAGAGCGGTCAGGGTGGTCACATCCTGGGTTACATGCTGGCCCTGCAGTGACCCAGGCTGACCTTGTCTCAGGGAACACACCCAGAAGAAGGTACACGGTCTAGGATCAGAGAAAGGCTCCCCAAACAGGACCGATGGTGGAGGTAACCGGGAGCCAGCAGGAGGGCCCACGGGACAGACCTGTGGCCGTGGGGGGAACAGGGTAGGCCAGGAACATCTCTGCTCTGAAAGCTAAGGGACTGTCCCGGGGACAACCGCTGGGGAGGGGTGGGGGAGGGGAGTAGGGGTCAGAAGAGGCAGAGGGGCTCCTGCCATCTCCCAGGGCCCAGGAAAGAGCGGGACCAAAACCTCCCCTCCCCCACCCCTTCTTCCTGGCTACTACCAGCACCAAAGGAGGAGGTGGAGTCCAGCGGTCCCCCCAAGAAGATTTCTTGTGGGTTGCCTGTGGCTCAGGCTCACGCCTGGGGCAGCGCATGCCCCCAGGAGACTGTGAATCCAGGTGACTTGTCACCTACCCCTGGGGGGGGAGGGGAGGTTACACAACTATGCCCAAGACCTCGCAGACCCTAAGTCTCTGGGGCTGCACCCTTCCCTGGAACAATCCAGAAGGCAGGGGGAGGGGTCTCAGCAAGGGCATCGTCTACGGGAACCACGGAGCTCAAAACAGCCCGGAAAGGACCCCTACCCCACCTGGATGGCGGAAGGCTTGGATCTGACAGTTCCCCGGGGCTGCAGTCTGGGGGAGGGGAGTCCGCTTTTGGAGGCGGGGCTGCTGGCTTTAGACCAGACCTGGTGCCAGGGGGAGCGGCGCCCCTTCCGAGGGGCGTGCAGTCCTGTCGCCATCTTGCAGGGCGCAGGCGGGGCGGAGGGGGGGGCGGGCATCCCGCTGCTGGCGCGCCCCGCAGTTGGCTCACTTCCCCATTTCGGGCGGCGGGACTAGTACCCGCCTCCCAGCCTCCCCTCCTCCGGCAGTTCTACTTTGCGATGAGCAGGTTGCAAGAGCGGTGCCAGCGCCCACTGGGGCAGGACACATGCAGCCGCCGGGAACACAGCTGCCGCACGTAGCTCGGTGGCGGCGGGGACATCCGCAGCCCAGCCGGCCTCGCTCACGTGGTCCCGCTCCCTCTAGGGCGGGGGGGGGGGGGGGCCGGGGTCGACTTGCCGCCGGCTGGACGCCCGCCAGCCCCGCCCCACACCCAGTTGCTGGGGCGCTCACGTGCACACGCGGGTGGCGGAGACCTGGGCGCGGAGGCTTCCCGCCGCCCCCACAACGTCGAGCGAATGCCTGCAAGATACCAGGCCCTGTCACCCTCCCACAGCCCACTAGCCAGGAAGTTGGTGGGGAGCAACCGGGAAGCTCAGAGCCGGAGGGGACCCTAGGTACGGCCACCGGCTGCCCCAAAGCAGACTGGAACAGGGACTAGAGGAAGATGTGGTGGGCGGGGCCCTGGTGGACATAACCTTTTGACTTGGGCTGGGGTGACCTCGGGACAGTTGGGGCCACCACAGTGCCGTGCAGGCTCAGAAAAACGGAGGCCAAGAGGTCCTGAGACCTGATACAGGACAGAGCAAAGGTGGTCCCTGAGCCAGGACGGCTTGGCCTGCGTGGGGTGGGTGCCCCACCTCCCCCCCCCCCCCCCCCCCCCCCCGCAGGGCCAGGGGCCAAGGACCAGGGCTCTGACAACTAACCTTCACCGTGACCTCCTGAGGTCATCCCTAGGGGTAGGGAGGGGTGTCTGCCAACTGATCGGAACAAACGCCCACCTACCAGGAAGACTGCATGGGGGAGGACAAGTGAGGGAGCACTCTCGCAGAGCTACAGAAGGTGGGGAGCAGCTGAGACTACCTGAAAACGGCCCCTGAGTAGTCCAGAAAGAGCCCAGAGAGCAATTCTGGAAATACAGCAGAAGGGCAGGGGGTCCCCTTCAAGTAGCCATTATGGCTTTACAAAGACCGGCCCACGGGAGGCTTGTCTATTCTGCGATTTTATTTCATAGTTTTTAAGTGATCTCTACACCCAATGTGGGGCTCAATCTCACCCCGAGACGAAGAGTTCCATGCTCCACCTACTGAGCCGGCCAGGTGCCCCGTTCTGGGATTTTATGATTATTATTTCCTTAATTTATTTGAGAAAGGGAGTGCGCAGAAGCGAGGGGGGACAGGGAGGCAGAGGGAAAGCGAGAGAGAATCCCAGGCAGGTTCCGTGCGGTCAGCTCCGGACCTGACACAGGGCTCCATCCCCGGAACTGTGAGACCACGACCTGAGCTGAGATCAAGAGTCAGACGCTCAACTGACTGAGCCACCAAAACGCCCCATGTTCTGGGATTTTAACCACCCCCGGGCCCTGCCCCCGAAAAGCCAAGGCCTCCCACCTACCCCACCCCACCCCACATCCCAGCTCCTCCCGTAGGGTTCCCCTTTCAAGCACTGTTGTTGCCACGAAAACTAAGGCAGGCATCCCCCAGCCATCTCTCTACCCCTCACCTTGGCCTGCATGGTACCGGGCAGCAAATCCCATCAGTAGCGCCTTCACAGTATCTCCAGACCCCACCCTGGCTCTAGACTCCAGCTCCTGCCTGGACTGGTGCAGTAGCCCATAGGCTTGGGGCTGAGCCGCCCAGTCCGGGCTCTGCCCTCCGAACTCCCAGAGCGACTCCCTGATCCAGGATCAAAGCCGAAAGTGTTTACCTTTTACCCCGCTGGTGCACTTCACAGTCCCCTTTCTTAGCTTCAATAACCTTGTGCTTAGCATCTCCTAGGTGTGATATCTGCCCCCTCACCTGACTGCAAAGCTGAGGGCACAGGCCTGGCATGCCATGGGCACCTAACGCATCTGTGGAGAGAGTCTACGGCTGGGAGAGCTCCCAGCCAAGCTTGGGCTGCTGGCTTAACTGTTGGTTCATCATGCGGTTCACCCCTCCTCCCCGCCCTGCCCCCACCCCCCCCAGGGGGGGGCTCCCACTACCATTTGTTTAAAGGGCCAACCACGTGCAGCCCCTCATCCCCCCTTCCTCCTTTAAGACCCACACTGCCATCACCCGCTTGGCACCCAGACGGGCATCCTTGGCATGGGGGCTCTTGGTGCCTGCGGATGAGAGGGTAACACCGCCCCCAGCCACCCCCCCACCCCCCCAGCATGTGTGATGGGGAGAACAGTGCTGGGCAAGGGTGACAGTGAGGGCCGGCCCTCCAGCCCTCACTCCCCTGGCGGCCGGCTCCTGGGACTGGTATCACTTGCCCGCTCCCAGGCCATCTGGGCCACGTTTATCAGGGAGCCTGGGCGGAGGTGGTTATCGCCCCCCACAATGTTGGGGGCCCTCCCGCACTCCCCAGTTATAGCACGGGCACCTAAAGTCAGTTCCAGCTGCTCTCTGCACCCTGCCTGCTACAGGAGGGAGTTCACAGGCCACCCCCACCCCCTCCGGCCTGGCAGTGTCCTACCCTGCCCCCTATAAGCCACCAGTCTCCTGAACCCCACCTGTCCTTAAAGGAGCTCACAGCTCTGCCAGGGGGAGAGGGTGGGGTCTACGTCGGCTCAGCCCTGGGAGGACGATGCCTGCTTCCCCTCCTGGCCTCAGTTTCCCCATCTGCTTCTCCCCTGGGCGGGGGGGGGGGCTCTTCAGCAAAGAATACCACCTCTGCTGCCCTGCCCCCCTTTGGGCTGCTCAGTCAGAAAAACTAGGGTTCACCCTAGCCACCTCCTACTCTCTGGGTCCTGGGGCTTCTTACTTGGCCCCGGTTTGTGGGTTGGTCCACCCCTCTCCCTCCCCTACCACAGTCCTCCTCAACCCCTCTCCCGGGACCCTAATCCCTGCTCCATAAACGGATTTTCCTCTGCAAAGCCGGGCCTGCTTTCCTGCCCACCCTCCACCCTGCCCTTGGGATTAAACGGAACCCTTCACCTGCTCTGACCCTCCCCACCTCACTTCTCCACCTCATCCTCAAAACTCATGCCCCAGGGCCCTTGCCCCCATCCCCTGAGGCCAGGGTGTGGTCCCCTCTCTGGGGACACACCCCTTCCTGCCCCACAGGACCCCATCCTATCAGCTGAGAAGCCTCTTCCTCCATCACTGCCACTGTCACCCCCTCCCAAGGTTCCAGAATATAAGGGCACAGGGACTGGGCTCTCCCCGCAGTACCTTGCACCACACTGGACCCTTACCTGATTTTCCTCAAACTTAAGGAGAGAGGGTTTTAGAGTAAAACAGGGGGTCTCTCCTGGGGGATGACCTTGCAACTCCCCCAGGGGACATCTGTCATTGGTCGCAACCGGGTACGTTCCTGGGATTCCTGGGATGGAGTGAGCAAGGCCAGGGATGTTGTGGAACTCCCCAAGGTGCCCAGGACGCCCCACAGAGAATGGCATCAGCTGTGCCCCGGGGATCAGACCTTGGCCTAGAAGCTCCACTTCCAGATCTGACTCCCTCTTGTCAGGAAGGAGCCTGAGACCCCAGAAGGCGCAGGGCTCACCGCGTGCTCAGAGCTGGGGGCTCCGGGGCAGGGGAGCGGTCCGGATCTGGAGGTTGGGAGAGCGGGGAGCAGCCAGCCAGCCTCTCCTCCCACCCCCGCCCCATCTCCTCTCATCTCCGTATCCATAGCAACAGCGTCAACTTCTCCTGAAGCTTCCGAAGTGCCTGCCCACCCCACACAGGAGAGAGCTCTGTGCTGGGGCTGCAGGCCAGGCCCCGGGGGAGCACAGGACAGCCCTGCCCCTGCAGCTGGGTGGCCCTCTGAAAGACTCCACTGCCCTCCCAGCCTCACCACCCCCAAGCCAAGCGGAGCACGGACGGTGGGGGTACCACACTTGACCCTGGCCAGGCACCTGATCCCAGTCTGTTCATCTGTAAAATGGAGCTAGGCTGGGATTGGAGTTCATTCCCTTTACTGAGAGGAGGAGAGAACGTCAGGCAGAGCAGGGGGAGACAGGCCTCTGGGGACAATCGGCAGACAGCTGACCTCTAATTATTGTTCCTCGTCACATCTGTCCCCAGGCCAGCCCCTGTGAATGGGCAACACCAAGGTAGCCTTGGGGCACCAGGGACAGGCATGACTTCCCCACCCCCAAGCCAGGTATGTCGGCGGCGACTCCCCCCACCCCCAACTAGGTGCCAGAAAAGCTATGCGGGGCTCTGTGGTCCGGGGCGGCGGGGACGGGGGGGGGGGGGGGGGATCACAGATACACTGAACCTACAGTCTTAAGCAGACAAGTGTGTGGAACCCTCGAGAAACAGAACACCAGGGGTGCCTAAGTCCAGGATTTCCAATCTCAGGAATAGCAGGGTTGGCCCAGGAGCTGTGTTCTCTGGGTCCCCACACCCTAATCATGAAAGAGGGCTTTGGGAGAGGATACCCGGAGTTACAGTTCCCACTGGCACGAGGGATCCATCCAGGGAGGCCACCCTCCCCGGGGACACTCCCCGGATGAGCCCAATTTTCTCGTTTAAAACACGGATGACAACATTGGCGTCCTGGGCCCAGTAAGGAGTCCCTCCTCTCCCAGGGCTTAGGGAGACGGCCTAAGCCACTGCCTGGGGGGCCCATGGAGGCTCTGAAGCACTCCAGGACACCCTAGAGGAGGGTCTCTTGGGAGCTGCTGTAGGAGGTGGCCCGGCCACCCCCTTCAACCGACCCAGAAGGGAAAAGCAAATCAGCGCACCAGAGCCTCGCCAGGCAACAATTACCTAGGACAGGCGGAGGAATACAGTGGGAGAAACAAGGTCCCTCTCTGGCCGGTGTCCCGCTCCAGCACCCCCATTGTTCAGACAGGCAAACTCACCTAGCATGAGCCAGAGCTCTGCTCTGACCCCAGCCCCCCACCCAGAGAGGAATCTGCCCTCAGATCCACATAAAGATGCCTCTCTGCGTTCACGGCCCCCCAGGTGTCCCTCACACACGCCTCAGTGCCTCAAAGTGTAGGTAACACCCGGGGACTGCTCAGAAAAGGACGGAGGATCCTGCGGGAAATACAGACCCTCCCCCCTCAAGTCTGCCCTGGCTGCCCTGTCCTGCCTTAGGCCCACTAGCAAGCAGAGCCTGTATGTCCCTGTGGACA
>NW_024412512.1:890966-903354 GCF_014898765.1 Herpailurus yagouaroundi
ACCCCACGCCAGGGCGCGCGGCCGGCGGGAGCCCGCCCCTTCCCCGGACGCTTCCACCCCGGCCCCGGGCGCGCCCCCGTTCTCGATGGGGGAGGGCTTCGCTCCCCACGTGGCCGGGTGGGGGTGCGGAAGCGGCCAGCCCCGCCCCCCGGCCCCGGGCGCGGCCCTTCCCCCCCCCCCTTCTCTCCCCGGACCTGGGCCCTGCCGGACCGCGCTCCCCTTCGTTCCTTCGCCCCCTTCTGCGGGAATCCCTCTCGCCTTTCCCGGAGCCCCGCGGCTGGACAAGGGAGGAGTGGGGCGCCCCGCCCAGTGAACCTGCATTCGTCTCTCTTCCTGCGCCCCGGCGCTCACGGGTGGGGAAGGCCGGTGTCCGCTGGAGGAGGAGCGGGGTCGGGGCATCGGGAAGAGGAGACGGGTGGGGTTGCAAAGGGCCGGGCTCGGGACCCCTCGGCGAGGCAGAGCATTCCGGCCCGGCGGTACACAAGGGTTGGGAACATCGTTCCCCGACGCTGGGCAGGGATCCTTGGGACTCGGAGGGGATAAGTGGGGCCTGTGGAAGCCCTGAGGACGTCCAGGCCAGGGAGTTCGACAGCGGCTAGGACGCAGATGGCCGGGGTCAGCCTAGCCAGCAGTCCGAGGCGGCGGGGGGGGGTGGGGGGTGGGGGGTGTCACGCGGAAGTGGGACGACAAGGTGGCCCCCTCCCTGGTGACGATAGCACCGCCCCTTCCTAAGCTGGCTGTGAGGGCCTTGCAATGGCCAGGGTGGGCTCCTGGGAACAGAGCTGCTTGCCCGCGTGTGGACAGAGGCTGGAACCCTGGCCCCATCCTCCACTGTCTTCCCTCGGCCCCTCCCTGCGCCCCCCACCCTGCACGTGGCCGTACTGAGGAGGGCGGGAGAGGGACACACGGCAGACTGAAGGCCGCAGAGATGAACAGCCCCTTTGACAGGCCGTGGACCATCCAGGTGGGCACTGGGAGCCCTCGTTCCTGCCGGCCTGGGGCCCCTGGGCCTCTAAAGGTCTAGGAGGTGAACCACCTGGGCGGGTTCCCCAGTCTCCCACCAACTCAGCAGCCCTCAGGGGCCTTAGACATCCCCTCCACACACACCCCTAGGTGCTGCCCAGTCTTTACAGAAAGGGCCCTCCAAGTTCAGACAAGGCAAGAAGCACCTTGAGGCTCCCCCACCCACAGCTTGCACCGGGCACTTAGGCAACGACCAGGACAAGAAAGAGGCCAGGAATCATTTGTTGCTTCCAGGGATGTTTATTGAGCTCAGAGCCATTCCCCCCAGCATCTTGCACTCAAGGGGCTCAAGGTCTAGGGCAAGGCAGCTGGGAGTCAGATCAGGGCACAGGTGGTAGGTGGGCACCGACCTACAGAGTGGAGGAAGAGGGGGGTGGTTGGGGAAACATGGCATCAGCAGCCCCACCTGGGGCCTGGAGCACGCGGTCCCCCCAGCAGGTGTGGGTCGAGGCCACACTCAGGGCAGAGGCAGGCACCTTCTTGCAGAGGATGTGCGAAAAGCGGTCAGGGCTGCGTCCTGGTTGTTCCCCACAGGGTGGCCCCACAAGTCGTTACTCCTGGCAATAATCCGGCATCTCAGACCTCATCTGTGGGCTGTGCCGGCCGCTCTGTGGGCAGGAGTCCCTGCGTGGGAGCCCGTGCGGCACCCGCGGGACCTGTGCTCAGTTATCACCCGCACAACTCGACCATCCCCGCCCCACTCTGACCCCATGCGCACCTCTGCCTCATTTTGTCACTGTTCTCACTACGACCCTACAAGTGGCATCCCCGTTTCACAGATGAGGACACCAAGGCTGGGGGAGAACAGCGAAGTGGCCTGCGTGTGGGCAAAGCTGAGGCAGCAGAAAATACAGAGGCGGCCTGAGTGCACACCTGCTGGGACACCCACAGCAGCCAGTGCATTCTTCCTTCTACCTCAGTTTCCTCACCTGTGACTGGGGGCCGGTCTCTATCCTGCCCTGATGGTTCCCAAGGGGTCAGGAGGGCTCTCACTGGGCTGCAAGACCCAAGCAGGGCAAGGGGCAGTCACTAGCTGTGGAAGGGAGGGACTCCTGGGGGCACAGGTGAGTGGGGAGTCCCAAAAAGTGGGGGCGTCCCTGCTGCGGATGCCCCAGACCGTGTGCCCACGAGGAAGGTGCCCCAGATGGGCCGGGCCAGGGTCAGAATCAAAGCTCCAGTGTGCGAATGTGTGTATACACGTGCTGGAATGACCTTAGCTTTTTTTTTTTTAAGTGAAGACTTTCTTTTTAATCGTTTTTTTTGTTTGTTTGTTTTATGTTTAAATATTTTGAGAGAGGGAGAGGGTGACAATCCCGAGCAGGTTCTGTGCTGTCAGCGCAGAGCCTGACTTGGGGCTCAAACCCACAAACCGTGAGATCATGACCTGAGCCGAAATCAAGAGTCAGGTGCTTGGCTGACTGAGCCACCCAGGCACCCGCTGCAATAGTTTTAATAATACTTTATGCAATTCAACTTTTTTGGGAACCCGTGTGTGTGTATTATTTGTTCTCTTTAAATGTCAGCAGGTACCTAAACAGTGCAATTACAAGCCTTGTGTCCTTTCTTTTTTATGGTTTTCTATATGAAAATTTCTTTTCTAAACACATCCCTCCCACTGAAGTGTAGGCTGTACCCCGGGACTCGATTCCAGAGAACAGAGCAGGGAAGGGGAAGGCAGTAACCTGACTGTGGGGAGGCCTGGTAGACCCCACCTTAGCCAGGTGGTCAAGATCAAGGTCAAACTCAGGATGATGTCCGGGGAGCATCAAGGACTCTTGATGGGAGGTGACAAAAAGGACACCTTGACGCTTCGTTGTTCCCCCAAACCCATAACCCTCACGTAGCCTCAGACAGGCCCAGGTCAGGGGACATCTTAGAAAACCCCTGACTAGTCCCCAACACTGTCAAGGTCATGAAACACAAGAAACATGAAGGAGTGTCCTATTTTAAGAGACTAAGGAGAAAGATGGGTAAACAGCATGAGGGATGCTGGAACAGAATAGGACATTAGTGAAACAACTGGAATACAGTTTGGAGTGTGGTTAACGCTAACGCACGTGAACTTCTTGGTTCCGACAAGATGTTAACATGAGGGGCACCAGGTGAGACGTAGATGGGACTCACTGCTGTCTTTTCTGTAGAGCCCAAAGTATTCCGAGATGAAGGGTTTTTAAATGTTTATTTCAGAGAGAGAGAGAGAGAGAGAGAGAGCAAGATGGGGAGGGGCAGAGAGAGAAAATGCCAAGAAGGCTCCATGCCGTCAGGGCAGAGCCATACGCGGGGCTCAACCTCGCGTGAGATCCTGACCTGAGCCCAAATCAAGAGTTGAACGCTCAACTGACGGAGCCACCCAGGCACCCCTGAAATTTTTTTTTAATTTTTTTTTTAACATTTATTCATCTTTGAGAAACAGAGCATGAGCGGGGAAGGGGCAGAGAGAGGGAGACACAGAATCCGAAGCAGGCTCCAGGTTCCGAGCTGTCAGCCCAGAGCCAGACCCGGGGCTTGAACTCACGAACTGCGAGATCATGACCTGAGCCGAAGTCGGACGCTCAACCGACTGAGCCACCCAGGTGCCCCTGAAATTTTTTTTTTAAGTAATGTCTACACCCAACATGGGGCTCGAACTCACAACCCTGAGATCAAGAAGTTGCAGGCTGCACTGGCTGAGTCAGCCAGGTGCCCCCAAGATGAAAATTTTATTAAAAAAAAAAAAAATTATTAATTTTTATTTATTTATTTATTTATTTTAAAAATTTTTTCAACATTTATTTATTTTGGGGACAGAGAGAGACAGAGCATGAACGGGGGAGGGGCAGAGAGAGAGGGAGACACAGAATTGGAAGCAGGCTCCAGGCTCTGAGCCATCAGCCCAGAGCCCGACGCGGGGCTCGAACTCACGGAGCGCGAGATCGTGACCTGGCTGAAGTCGGACGCTTAACCGACTGCGCCACCCAGGCGCCCCAATTTTTATTTATTTTTAAGAGAGAGAAACAGAGACAGAGCACAAGCAGGGGAGGGGCAGACAGAGAGGGAGACACAGAATCCAAAGCAGGCTGCAGGCTCCAAGCTGTCAGCACAGAGCCAGACACAGGGCTTGAACCTACGAACTACGAGATCACAACCTGAGCGGAAGTCGGACACTCAACCGACTGAGCCCCCCAGGCTGAAAGATGAAAACTTACAAGCAAACACGGTACAGGGTCCTAAGGTATCGGGAGTTTGCCATGGAGGCACCACGGAGTTTTTACACCCCCCTGCTTCGTCTTGTCAAAACTAAATGTACTTCTTGACCCGCCAGTTTACCCCCCAAATACTCACACGGAACCAGGCAGGTCTGCATATTGTTGCATCGTTTGCAATGGGAAAAAAGAAGGCACGAGCCCAAACGTGGGTTCCTAAGTTCTGGAGACCGTGGCTGTGGGAAGACAGGCTGCAGAGCGACAGGACAGCCCTTCCCTAAGGCCCTCTCCTCCTCTAACCCCGGGGCTGGGCGGTGGCCACGGAGGGTACCCCGGCTCAGCATCCCTGAGCGACGGCGGCCAGGCCCCGACCACCCAGGCCCGACAGGCACGCGCTATGGACACACCCGTGGCTCTGGTGTGTGTTCTGCCCGGTGCCACGCACTGGGGTGTGACAGCAGAGAGCCCGCTGTCCAGCAGGGGCACGTGTGTGTCCAGAGTCTGAGCACCACGGGAGCCCAGGGCCTAAGCCCAGCTGGGATCCCGGAGACTTCTCCTCCTGGGCCATGGTCCCTTGTAAGTGGGGACGGTGGGGACAGCCACCCCGGTGGCCCAGAGTTGGCTTGAGACAGGAGTGCTGAGTGTAAGGGAAGGGGATCCTGACGCTGGGTTGGCACCCCCAGCTACGGGCCCCCCCCCCCAGCTCCCAGGTGGGTCCCGCACCCCGACGGGTAACCCGCCCCGCAGGAGCGCCCAGGCCTCGGATCAGGGTGCTCAGTAGGGGCACCACCAGAGGCCCCGTCTCCGGTCCGGGCCCTGCTGGGCAAGTGCTCCTCCAGCAGCCGGCCACTGTCTGGAGGGAACGGGGTGCTCTGCCGGAATCTTGCCCCCCCCCCCCCTCCGCAGTACACGCAGAGATGGGCGGAGACAGAAAGCAGCCAGGGTTCCACGGGGTTCCATCTCCGTTGCGATGACGCGGGGAAGCAGGGTCGCGAGGGGCAAAGAGGTTGGACGGACCGGCCCTCGGGTGCCGGGGACCCCGCACGAAGCCCGGTCTGGGCTCCACGGCCGGGGCGGGCGGCACCCACACTGCCCCAGACCCGCCCCTCGAAAGGGGCCCGCGCCTGGCGAGGCAGCTGTGTCTGTCACCCCCCACGCAGGCTGTGGGCCCCGGGGTCTCCGGGCCCCGGGGCGAGCCCAGGCCATGCGACCCAGGGGCCCGCGTCTGAGGCGTGCCGGGTCAGGTGTCTCGGGGGGGGGGGGGGGGGGGACCAAAGGTGCCGGTGAGCCGCGGGGCGCCCTGCCGGGGTGCGCGCTAAGGGACCTGCCGGGCAGCAGGGGAAGGCTGCCGCCGGGTGTGCACACATGTGTTCTGGAAAATCCACAAAATGGAGAACCGAAAGTTGGCCCTTCTCCCAGGCAGCCTGGCCCATGGGCCATACCAAGCAGAAAGGAAGGGGGGCGCATCCTGGAATGTACCACAGGCTTCCCCCCATCACCGCCCCGGCCTGGCCCCACCCCCCCCCACCGCTGCCCCCCCCCCCCCCCCCCCAGTCTAGAGGCTGAGGGTGAGCCTTCCCAGGGCTCCACATGGAAAGAGGAGACAGCGGAGCCCGGGGCCACAGAGGCCTGCCTTAGTTTATCCCTTCCAAGCAATGGGCAGGACCAGGGGAGAAAAGCAGGGTGAGCACTCCCCAAGGGCCGGTGCTATTCAAGTCAGACTGAGAACAGCCACCTGCCTCAACCCAGGTCACCACTGTGCCCTGTGCATGGCCAGGGGGTGGGGCAAACACTGAAGCTTTCAGAGTCCTTTCTATGAGACTGTCATGTGGAACTAGCATTGCGCGCGATATATCCAAGTCCTCAACTGCTGACTCTTAAGTTGAGAGTCCTCCCTGGACTTTAACGAGGGGAGGCGGGGTCTTGGGACCTCGGTAAAGAAGGCAGTGGAGTTCCAAGAACTGCGACAGTACAGAGTCTGGGGACAGACCACTCACACTCGTACGATAAAGGCAACACTTCGCCCACTCATGCCCTGTCTCTCTCTCTCTGTGTCAAAAATAAATAAACATGAAAAAAAAATTTTTTTAAAAAGGCAACACTTCAGTAGGGGCAGGAGTGGCCTCTGCCAGAAATGGACTTGGGGTGAACGATTGGGGGGGGGACACGTTGCTGGTTCCCACCGCACTCCTTCCCAGAAGCACTTTCCAAAATTACACCAAAAATTTAAATCTATAGTTAAAAAAGAAACCATTACATTTCGAGAAAAATACATCCAATGTTCATCATCTTGGAGTAGAGAAAATATTTCTGAGCATGACACAAAATGAAGGAGCCATAAATGAAAAAAAAACTAGTAATAATGATTTCAAATGCTTGGCCAAATGACTATGAATTTTTTAGAAATCAAAGGAAAAAAAAAGAAATCAAAGGAAAAAACACAGTCGGAGTCAAAAACAAATTACAGATTGAGGGGGAAAAAAAACTTTAAACAGGAAATAGGCTAATTTCCTTCATATGTAAAGTGCTCTTAGAAAACAATAACACCACCGACCCAATGGAAAAATGGTTGAAGAATATAAAATACACATGGCTTGTAAACGTATACATGTTGGGACGCCTCGGTGGCTCAGTCGGTTTAAGCGTCTGGCTTCGGCTCAGGTCATGATCTCATGGTTTGGGGGTTTGAGCCCCACGTCGGGCTTTGTGCTCACAGCTCAGACCCTGGACCCTGCTTCAGATTCTGTGTCTCCCTCTCTCTCTGCCTCTCCCCTGCTCGTTCTCTCTCTCAAAAATAAACATTAAAAACATTAAAAATAAATAAATATATATATGTTTATATGTACAGACTTTCCAGTTTTGAAATGACTATATTAGAGGTAGAAATACCATAAAAATAAATCTGACAAAACCACTGAGATGTTTGATTGTACTTCTAGGAAACCCAAACAAAGCTACGATGAAATACTACTTTGGGGCACCTGGGTGGGTGTCAGTTAAGTGTCCGACTTCAGCTCAGGTCATATCTCACAGTCCGTGGGTTCCAGCCCCAGGTCGGGCTCTGTGCTGACAGCTCAGGGCCTGAAACCTGCTTAGGATCCTGTGTCTCCCTTTCTTCTCTGCCCCTCCCCCGCTCACATTCTGTCTTGCTCTATCAAAAAAAAAAAAAAAAAATAAATGTAAAAAAATAAAAATAAAAAAATACTATTTTACGCCTACCAGATCTGCAAAATCAAGCATCAGGTGCAGGACCCTAGGCCCCTCCTTTGGTGGTGGGAGGCAATTTGGTATGACCTGTTGAGAGATCACACAGGCATTTAGAGACCTACGGAAAGCCCTTTGACCTAGCACTCCTGCACTAAAGAATTTAGCCTACAAAAACATTCCTACTTGGGTACAAAGACTTTTGTACAAGGATAATCGGTCTAGCATTGCTTATTACAAAAAGCCTAGAAAGAACCTAAATTTCTACCCAATTATAGGACTAACACAATATGGTGCTTCAATGCAAACAAACGACCTAGATCTCTACGTCAGAACACAAACAATGCTCTCCAAGCTATGCTGAGTAACAGGATCCCATGTACAGTGGGCAGAGTTTTGTATAAATACACTGGATGTACAAACATAGATTTTCTGTGTTAACATATAAGAAACTGCCCCAGGAAAGGGGAGCCAGGTCTTGGAGGTCAGGGGTCGGAAGGATGCCAAGTTTTCACCCAACACCGTTACAAACTCCAAATTTTTTACTCTGTGTATCTGAAAACGTGTTTGTTCCAATTCTAAGCAAATTGCTTTCAACTTGATGCATTTGTGGATCCCGGACTCTCAGGGAGTTTGCATTCTGATGGGATCAAAAGACAACATGCTCTGTGACAAGTGCAGCACCTCGGGGTGGGGGTGGGGGAGCACGAGGGGACGGATGCACTTTGGGGAAGAAATACTGTAGCAAGAAACATTAGCCATGCTGGGGTCATCCGCACGAAGCCGGGACGCAGTGAGGGCATATCAGTCACAAAGACCAACCCGAGCAAAGGCCCTGTGGTGGCAAGGGCGGAGGAGAGCTGGGCCCCTAGACTACTCCAGCGAGTACACATCTCACGTCCAGTTTTGCTTGTAGGCGTCCCTTCTTAGCACAAATGACACTAGACTCCCAGCAAGAGGGCCGGGCCTGGGCTCCACCGGCAGGGTGGGCCCCGAGAGTAGCCTGAAGGGGGTGGGGGGGACCCCTCGCGCCATCGGCGGCCGGTCACCCCGCCACGGTGGCAGCAGCCTGCGCGCTCTGAGCACCCCGAGCCCCGAGTCCCACAGGCGCGCGGCCCCGCTCGGCGTCCATTCCGCTGGCCCCGGACACGCCCGCTCCGCGCGTGGGGAAGACGAGGCCCGCAGGAGGACGCGGGAGCCGGGCGGGCTGCCGGGGTCCGAGCCGCCGCCACTTACCACCGACGCCGCCACCTCCTCCGGGATCCGGCCGCCGCCGCCGCCGCCGCCGAGCGCGCGAAAGCCGCCTCTTCCGTTTCCGCCCTGGCCACACCCCTCTCGACCACACGTACAGGTCGCCCCGCCCCTGGACCGAAGTACCTCCCCCCACCCCTTAAAGGGGCCGCGAAACCCACGAAGCCCCGGACTAGGGCGATGTGGAAGCAGCTCTGGGTCCTGGCCTCGCCACCGCCTGGTGCCGCAACACACGCTGAGCTGCCAGGAATGACAGGCCTTCCCGCTCTAGGGTGGCGCAGAGGGCACTCCAGGAGCTGGTGGTGAGTGGGCCTCTAGCTGAGGTCCAGGGAGACCCTGGCTCAGCCCTGCATTCAATGACACCCCAGGAGGACATAGCTCGGATGGCCCCAGCCCTAGCCCCGTTTCCTGGAGAGCCCCTTACTGGGGCTCTCTGTGGGGGTCCGGGAACGGGGAATGAGGGGGGGGGTTATAGGGAACACCTAGGATGGGCGGGACAATTAGGGCAGCCCTGAGGTTGCACTGTATCTCCCAGACCTCAACATCCTCTTCTACTACATGGGAACGGGTGACCTTACCGGGGTCCCAGAACTGGCTGACCTCAGACCCACTGTTGCCACCCCTGGTATGCTGGGAGCCCACCACCCTCCCAGGAGGCGCACCGGAGAAGGCAGGCACGGGTCCCGGGTTCAAATGCTGCCTTACGCCTCCATCACCACCCAAGCAACCAGGAGCCTCAAGGGGTACCTCGGCTGGGCCTCAAAGCCCAACCCCTCTTCCACAGTGGCAGTGGCTTGACCTCTGCATTTGTGCCGAAATGTCCTGGAAGTTTAGGGGCGAAGCCCAGCTCCCTCTTCCAACTCGCTGGGCCCTGGGAGAGCGCGCACGAACCACGAAAGGGAGAGGAATCCTAAAATTTTAAATCTTTAATTTGTGTTCACGTTTTTCCTTCTTTTTGCTTCCAAAAGGAAGGGAGAGCGTAGCTCCGCGCCTGTACATCGTCCACGGCCCCTGGGCTGGGGCAGGTCCCGGCCCCCTAACCCTCCAGCTGCCTCGGAGGACCGGGGTGCCCGAGGGTTCACATGCAGCCCCCGGGGCCGGGGCGGGGGCAAGGTCCAGGCGCCGCCTTATTGCTGAAGTCCCGGTGCGGCTCCCGGCTAGGCTAGGCGGCTCCCGGCTAGGCTAGGCGCGCTGGCTGGGCAGCTCCTGGGAGATGAAGCGGCGCAGGCGCTCCAAGTACTGGCTGTAGAGCTCGATGTCGTTGTGCCCGGCGCCCTCCACCCACAGCGGCTCCACGGCCTTGGGGCAGCGCTCATAGAGCGCCAGCCCGTGGGAGAAGTCGATTACTTCGTCCTCCGTGCCGTGGATGATGAGCACCGGTGACGTGATCTTGGACACCTTCTCGATGCTGTAGGGCAGGGCGCGTCAAGTCTGGGAGGAGCGCCCGCCCCGCCGAAGCCCCCCCCCCGGCCTCCCGCCCCGCCCCCCACCCTCCCCTCTCTCACTTGGGGAACGCATCGAAGCAGTAGGTCTTCTTGGTGTCAGGGAAGGCAACGCGCATGCCTGAGGTGAGCGGCGAGTGCAGCACCACTGCAGCGCACTCGTAGCGAGAGGCCAGGTCCACGGTGGGCACCGTGCCGATGCTCTGCCCATACAGGACGATGCTGTCCGGGCTGATGCCGTACCTGGCAGTGGGGCAGGATCAGCCGCGGCCAGCAGCAGCCTGGGCGAGTGAGCTGCATGTGCGCGCGCGCACCCCCCCCCCCCCCCCCCCCCCCCCCACTGCCTGCCCTCCTGGGGCAGTCCCCCCTCCAACCTTCCTGCACAGCCTCCAAGCAGTAGGGTTGGGCCCAGTGACAAGCCCCCTACCCCCACCCCTGTCCCCATTAATGAACAAGTCTGCTCAGTAGGAAAGTAGGGCCTGGGTAGGTGTGCAGACAGGTGGCCCTAACCCTGCCTCACCAACAGTACCAATCTGGACCACACATGCCGAGTGCCCTTGGTGAGGGCCCCAAGGCCACGCCTGGGCTCCTGGGGGCAGGGCAGGCCCTGAGGCCTCTCCTGCTCTCCACCCCCCAACACCTACCCCCCCCCCCCCCCCAACAAACACACTTGCCCAGGGACACACCCACTTCCCAGTAGCACATAGGGAACAGGTCCCTCCTGGCATTCCTCGCCCATCCGTTAGCCATGGGAAATCATGGCAGTCATGCCCCCTGACTTATCGGCCCGTTTGCAGCCCCTTGGTTGCAGCCCCTTGGTGTCGGCACGTCCACCTTATGACGACACAGGCAGAGCAGGAAGAGTGTCTCCTGCAGGCTGGTGGGCACCACCTCCTTCTCGGGGCACCTTCCCTACAGCGTGGCCGGGTCCCGAGCCTCCTCCGCACCAGCTCCCACGTCCAGGCCCCAGCCTCCTCCCCCACCCTGCCACCATCCCCAAGAGTCTCACCCTCCACCCCCAGCACAGCTGATCCAGCCCCAAGACAACTCCACAGCCTGCAAATGCCCGTTCCCATCTGCCTGGGGACCCACTAGCCACCCTCCCCAGGTACGAGGCCTCCACAGACCTGGACCCCGACATACCAAGGGAACACCCCTCTGCCACATCTCACCTGTGCAGCCCACCCAGGCAGCAAGAGTCCACCTCCCTGTCCACCCAGGGGCCATCCACACCTGTCTCTGTCCCGGCGGCCTTCCAGGTTAACAATCGCCTGGCCCTGAGCTTCAGGAATGCCACGTGGCCTTCTGCCTGCCACCCCGCCGCTCCTCCTCAGCCTGCTCCCCGGACACGGAAGCTACCACTGCACTGAGCACCAGCCAGTCCAGCCCTAACACTCGGACACACGAGAGGCAGACGGAGAAGCAAATCTTCCCCAGGCCTCCCCAGCCCCTGGTCACCAGTGGGGCCCAAGCCTCCTGCCCTCCTACTGATTCTCTCTCTGTGGGATCAGGTCTCTGGAGGACACTGCTGGCCGCAGGACAGATGGGCTGGATGGACAGAGCTCAGATCCCTCACACCACAGTGCAGTGTGGTTCTGCCAGCCACTAGCAGCCGGCAGGAGCAGCAAAAGGGACTGAGGACCAGCACCACCGGCAGGAGCAGCACAAGGGACTGAGGACCAGCACCGCCGGCAGGAGCAGCACAAGGGACTGAGGACCAGCACCGCCGGCAGGAGCAGCACAAGGGACTGAGGACCAACACCGCCGGCAGGAGCAGCACAAGGGACTGAGGACCAGCACCGCCGGCAGGAGCAGCACAAGGGACTGAGGACTAGCACTGCCGGCAGGAGCAGCACAAGGGACTGAGGACCAGCACCAGCAGCAGAAGCAGCACAAGGGACTGAGGACCAACACCGCCGGCAGGAGCAGCACAAGGGACTGAGGACCAGCACCAGCAGCAGGAGCAGCACAAGGGCCTGAGGACCAGCACCGCCGGCAGGAGCAGCACAAGGGACTGAGGACCAGCACCGCCAGCAGGAGCAGCACAAGGGACTGAGGACCAGCACCAGCAGCAGGAGCAGCACAAGGGACTGAGGAAGCCGAGGACAGCACGTACCTGCACCATGCTGCCCACGCTTGGTCCCCAGTGCCAGGGCTGTGCCAGGGGACCCCACTCCTGGGGCCTGCAGCAGGAACTGCCTGGTGCATCACTTGGGCAACCAGGGTCCCCACCTCCCCAGGCCAAGCTGACTTTGGTCCCTGCAGGAATGGTGGGGGGGGGGGGGG
>NW_024412512.1:903454-906912 GCF_014898765.1 Herpailurus yagouaroundi
GGGGGGGGGGGTCCAGGGAAGGGGGCTTGGCCGAGGCCCTGGTGGCCCTCAGTCAAGCACAGAGGTATGTGCCTCTGCTTGCTAGCCTCCCACCGGCCCCCGGATGCTGTGCTGGACACCAAACTGCCTGACAGAACCTTCTGGAACTCTTCAGAACCCTCTAGGCCCAGAGGAGCCCTGCCCCGAGGAGGAGGCCACCGTCAGTGGCCATGAATGCCTCATGGGTCAGCCCTGAGAACCATGACAGAGCAGCCCTACTCCTCCCTGCACCCCAAATGCTCCCTGGCCCCAGGACTCTGAGTATTTTCTCAGAGCCCACACAGCCCACCTCCTGGGCCCAGGTCCTCTATCCACCCCGTGCAGGCAGAGCCCCCACTCCCCTAGGTACAGCCCATCTATACCCCTGCCGGACAAGGGGTTCCAGGGAGGGGAGGGCAGATCTGAAGACTGCCCGCCCCACCTCCCCGCACACCAGCATGCCTGTCGCCACACCAAGGGGACACACGTCAGACCTCACCCTGCCGCCCAGTGTGGCCGCTGATGGCCCTCTCCTGAGGACCACCCTCCAGGGACTCCCCAGGGAGGCCGGCCTGAGGCCCTGGGTGCTCACCCGCTACGCCCAACACACAGCTCACCTGGTGCGCAGCGCCTGCCAGGCGGCGTCGATGTCGGCATACAGGTTCTTCTCGGAGGGCTTGCCCGAGCTCACGCCGTAGCCAGAGTAGTCGTAGGAAAAGATGTTGCAGTTGATGCGTGAGCCCAGGCCGATGTAGAAGCTGCTCATCTGGCCCAGGTCCACCGCGTTGCCGTGCGAGAAGAGAACCGTGTACCTGGGGGGGCGGGGCGGGGGGGGCAGGTCAGAGGGCAAGGGAGGCTCCCAGCCGCCCCCGTGGACGAGCACTAATGTGGGAGAGAGGCCGCCTCTGCCACAAAGTGGCCTGGCTCCTCTGGCCATGAGGGCTTCCCCTCCATGAAAGGGGACTGCTGGCCATGGCCTCAGCACAGGGTGGACCCACAGCTCAGCAAGTCAGTGACCGCCACACCTCTATTGCCTGGGGACAGCAGCTCTCTCCTCTGGAACCACTCCTTTTAGAGGGGCTCTGACAGCCCAAGGATGGCATGCACGTGTGCCCGCTGCTTGGAACCTTCCAGAGAATGAGACAGCCGCTGCTGCTCTCGACAGCTGGCCCCCACCCATGCCCCCACAAACGAACCAGATCAATCCCTGTTCACACCATCTCTTCCCCTCCTACAGAACATGACCCCAAAACTCATTTCCGCCCTGCAATGCTGCTGGCCATCAGGACCTGCCCCAGGTCACCCCAACAGGCTGGATCCTGGCCAACGCACTCCTACAGTCTTCTTCCTCCAGCACCCCTGGGCCCCAGCCTAGCTAAAAGGTAAAAGCTTGCCCTTTGAACTCAGATCTGGACTCAGACCCCGCCCGGTCTAAAGGCAGAGACACCTGAAGGGCCCCACCTCTTTCCCCGCTGTCGTACTCAAGGAAGAGCTGTGCCTCTGGGCTTCAAGGACACTCTAAATGAGGAGGCAGACTTGGCCTGAGCCACCTGCCAGGCCTCAAGTGCCCTGGCCCTGAAGCAGATGCCAAGTCCTCACTGAGCACCAAGCACCCAGGAGCGTTTCCCTGGGCAGGTGAGCACGGAGACCCTGAAGCAGGCGGCTCCTTGTCAAGCAGGTGCAATAAGGCCACCCAGGACCCCCCCCCCCAACCAGCCCCAGGGTACTCCTCCGTGACGGGGCTGTAAGGGCCCAGGCAGTCCCACGTGGCCTGCTCTTGGTGGATCCCATTTGCCACCCCTTTGGCAACAAGAATCCCCAGGGCACCTGCGCCGCCTGACGGGCTTTCGCCCCGGCTCCACCCCAGGGGAACGGCCTCTGGCAGGACACCAGGCGCCCGAGGACGGGACACATTCTGCTTCTGCACCGGGAACCTCTCGGGCCTCCCTCCGGGCACTGTCCGGACCCCGTGCCGTCCTTTCGTGACGCTCACCTGGCGCCGGGCGCGCAGCGCACGTACATGCAGGAGACGCGGTTGCCCCGGCTGCTCTTGGTCAGGAAGACCTCGATGGTGTCCAGCTCGCGCTGGCTGTATTGGAAATCAGCACGCTCCATCAGGTGGAGCTTCCAGCGCCCCGGGCTGCCGGCGGAGGCCCGCAGGGTCCCCGAGGGGGCGGCCCCAGCTCCACCGGGCCCCGCCTCGGGCTCGGGCACCAGCGAGTAGGTAGGCTCCGGCGGCAGGAAGGCGAGCTTGGCAGCAATGCGGCCGGGGCAGGGCGGGCAGCAGAAAAGGCAGCAGAGCTCGCTCACTGACAGGCCGTTCATGGCGGGCGCCGGGCCCCAGGGCGGGCCTGGCTTGGCAGGGGAGGGGTGGGGGTGCTCTGAGACGCGGGCAGGGCGGAGGGCAGCCCCCAGCCACTGCCCCAGACGAGAGCCCCCTTAGGAGGCTGCAGCCCAGCCCCATCGTGGTCCAAGCCGAGCCCTCGGGAGCCTCGCAGCCTTGCGTCTCCACGTCCTGCAGAGGGAAATCCTGGGGGGGGGGGGGGGGCGAGAAACGGGGTTCCCTCGGGGTTCCGCTGGGACACGGTGACCCGATCTTGTCTGTACCAAGCCTCTCGGCCTTCCCCGCAGCCCAGTCCACCCTCTCCCACTCAAACTGGTCTACTCTCGGCCCCATGGGCCTGGGGGCCCAGCTCGTCATCCACAGGGACCACGTACCCCCCATATGCCCTTTGTGGGACCCAAAGCTAACCGGACCACCACCTGCTGCACCCTTTCTCAGCATGCAGTCACCAACTCTTGCCAGGTAAGCCCCTCCAGTCAGCCCAGCCTCGGCCAGCAGGCTGTACTGGGCAACGAGACCCCTGGCTCAGCCAGCTCTCCCCCATACAGCCCTTGCTCTGGGCGCAGAGAGACCCCGGTGCTCTCCCTATGCCTCTGTTCACACAGCCGGCCCAGACTCCCCCACCCCCCCCCAGCCCATCTCCAGGCCATCCTTCAAGGATTCATCTGCCACCAACCCCAGGTGACACACCGCAGCCAAGGCAAGGACAGACTGCCAACTGAAGGGACTCGGACCTAAGAGCATGCTCACAGGGGCCGGGCCTCGAGGGGCAGGACTGCCACGTCCAGAGACAGTGGAGCCCAGGCAGAGGAAATACAAGAAACAAAGGCTCTGGTAACAAAAGCAGGATACATCTAGAGGCTGGGAAGGCCTACTGAGCTCAGACAATGGCTGGGCCCTGTGCTGGGGCCAGGCTGCGGGGGAGGGGGGCACTGGAGCCCGAATGGCTTCCTTCTCCAGCTCAACGGAGGGCTCTGTGACCTTGGGCAAGGCTCCTTCCTTCCCTGGGCCTCAGTTTCCTCACCTACTGGGGAAGACAACACTGCCTCCCACGAGGACTTAGCGAGAAGTAGGTGGTGGACGGGGGGGGGGGGGG
>NW_024412512.1:907012-909500 GCF_014898765.1 Herpailurus yagouaroundi
CAGAGGCGGCACAGTAAGTCACAGACTACAGCTAAATCACTAACAGTCCCACAGGGAGTTGCCAACAGAGACTGTAAGAAATGCAAAGCCTTGAGAAAATAACCACTTACTAGGCTTTTCCTTACAGACTGGAACGCTCACAACTCACTTTCAGCAGCACGGCACCTTGGCACACGCAGTTTTGGGGCCGTGGCATTTGAAAACCACCGGGCCGGGGACACACAGATTCAGAGCGGACCAGAGCAGGCTGAGGCCCAGAGACACACGTGCTCCCTCTGGGCCTGTGATCTGGTGCCAAGGTCAGGAGAGAGCCACAGCCACAGCCTGAGTTTGCCCAGAGTCTGGGCACACAGGAGGGAGTGGGAGGGCCCAGGTGGGGACACCAGGAGGGGACACCAGGCAGCTTCCAGGGTCCCTGAACTCGCAGGCGGGACGCACACTTTACATGCAAGCATCCTTTGGAGGACAGAGTCTATCGTACCTGTTCCCAGGTAAGAGTTTGTCCCCAGGACACCTGCCAACTCCTGGGGACACTTTGGGTTGTGACAAGTGGGGAAGGGTGTTCCCATTCCTGAGTGGGTGGGGGCCAGAGATGCTGATGGACGCTCTCCAGAGCACAGGATGTCCTCCCCCATTACCCCAAGGGAGTTATCCGTCCCCAAGTGTCAACCAGTCAACCAAGCCCAGGCGGCTTCAATGTCTTCTCAGATCCAGGCCCAAACAGCAACACTGCCCTGGTGCTGGGGGAGCTTAGAGGGTCTGGAGTTGGGGCAGCACAGCAAAGACTGCTTTTGAGAGAAGGCCTGGCTGAGAGTCCGTGGGCAGGCAGGAGCCCCCCGCAACCCGGGAAATGAAGGGGCACACCAAGGTGGAGAAGCCCCACTGCCCAAGCCAGAGACACAGCATGGCATCCTTCGCTCCCCCTCTGCCGGGGCCTGGTGGGTCTCCATCCAACCAACGCCCGGTCCACGCAGCCACCACCTTGCACCTGGACGGCTGTGCGGTCCTGTTCATTGCCCGCCCGCACTCTCCCCCAGCAGCCACAGAATCCCTCTCCCGGCACAAACCTGAGATAAGAAAGCACACCTTTTCTCTGGACGCCCTCTCGTCTCCTGCCACTTCCAGGTAGAAACTGAAGCCTTGCCACAGCCTGCCAGGGCCCACCTCTGTGGCCTCACTCCCCCTCGATCTCCCCAGACAAGCCAGAGCCCAGGCAGTTGCCCAGCCAGGGACCCCCTCCCCCGATCTCCACTGGCCAGCCCTTGCCCCCCGTCCTGCCCACCCTTCAGATCAACCTTCCAGTGCCCCTGGAGAGGCCTTCCAAACCACGGGGAGATGCCACAAGCTCTCCTGGTTCCAGTCTGTCCCCACAGCACCTGCCACAGCTTGTATTTACCTGTCTGACCACCCCCGACAGCAATCAAAGAGAAGCCCCATGAGGGCAGGACAGCTGTCTGTTCTTATCCAGTGAACCCTGGCTGAACAAGAGAGCAAGTGACAAGAGGTAAAGAGAAAAGAGAGAAGCTACAGTCTGCCGGCTTTGACAGGGAAGGAGGACAGTCTTTTCTTAGGCCATGAACGCCTGGGGCCTCCCGTGCGACATTTATGAGTGTCCCTAGGCATGCCCTGCGAGCGGGGCAATTCGGTCCACGAGCGCGGACTGGGCACTCTGCCGCCAGGCCCCGTAAGGGCTGCTGGTGTTCTGAGCACCAACGAGGAAACAAACAACCGCGATACTCGAGGATGACCTAAATACGCTCGGCCTGGCGGCACCTCACCCAGCCAGTCAGGGTGGGAAAGCTGCCTGGAGTAAGGTGCAGTCTGAGAGGTGCACAGAAAGTGACCGAGTGGCAAGGAACAGGGCACTGCAAAACCCCAGAAGTGACGGCGAGTTCCAGGAACTGCAGATCTCCCTGTCGAGCGGACGCTGGGAGGAAGAGGTGAGCAGAGAGGTCCCAGAGGGAGCCAGGGCTGGGTCAGGCTGGGTCAGGCCGCGCCCGTGAGCCCTGCTGCAGAGTTTGGACTTCATCCTGGAGGAAACGGGGAGCCCTGGAGTCCTGGGCGGAGCATGGACGGGCACCACGGGTTAGGGGCTGCGGTACGTCCCCTGGCTGCAACCTGGAGATCAAACTGGAGCGAAGACCGGGAAGCCTACCCCGGTGTCCCAGGCGGCCAGAGGACGCCCGCGAAGGGGTACAGGCGTCCGGGAGACGTTTCGGAAGGAGGACTCCGCTAAGGGATGCTGCGGCGGGCCCGGGTGTCGGGCTGGGGCGGGAAACTAGGTAGAGTCCGCGACTCGGACGGCCCCGGCCCGGAGGCGGGGGCCGCGTCACCAGAGGGGTGGGCGCTCACCCCACATCCGAGACCTCAAAGGACCGGGGGACAGGGCTCTGCCGGGGTCGCCACGTTGGCCCGCGGTCCCGGTCCCCGGTCGGCGGGTCCTACAGCCGGGACCGCGGCCTCCCCAGCAGTGAGGGGTCTCGGGGGC
>NW_024412512.1:909900-923509 GCF_014898765.1 Herpailurus yagouaroundi
GCGCGCGGGGCGGAGTTAAGGGTTGCCGCCCAGTTTTTCCGCAGAGGTACGGCCATTCATTCGTTCTTTCACTCATTCCCGGGCCAGGAGTAGACTGAGGCGAGTGAGGCACTCGCTTCGGAACGAAATTTACAGAGGCGCCAGAAAACTCTGTAATCAAGATAAAAATAGTAATGGACTATCAAAAAATAAAATTTTACTAGAGCCAGGGCCCTGACAGGGTGAGGACGGCGAGGCAAGGTCATGCTAGTGCAGGGTCTGGTCCTACCTTTTTAAAAATCTTAATATTTTGTCCATCGTGGATTATTTTGCATTCGTTTCAGCTTTTTATTTTTTTATTTTTATACTGTTTTAAGTGTATTTATTTATTTTGAAAGAGAGAGAGAGTGAGCACAAGCAGGGGAGGGACACACAGAGAGAGAATCCCAAGCAGGCTCTGCACTGTCAGCACGGAGCCCGACTAGGGGCCTGAACCCACGAACCGTGAGATCATGACCTGAGCCCAAGTCGTTCGCTCAACCGACTGAGCCACCCAGGTGCCCCTAGTTTCAGCTTTTAAAATATTGGATTAAAATACTATGTGGGTGGCTCAGTCAGTTAAGCATCTGACTTCAGGTCATGATCTCACGGTTTGTGGGTTCTTCCAGCCCCGCGACAGGCTCAGTGCTGACAGCTCAGAGCCTGGAGCCTGCTTCGGATTCTGTGTCTCCCTCTCTCCCTGCCCCTCCCCCGTTCATGCTCTGTCTCTCTGTGTCCCAAAAATAAATAAATGTTTAAAAATTTTAAAAAAATACTGTGAACCTTGGGGCGCCTGGCTGCCTCAGTGAGCGGGGCATTTGACTCTCAATCTCAGGGTCTTGAGTTCAAGCCCCACATTGCACATCAAGCCTACTCTAAAGAAAGAAATGCACAAGCTTTGAGTCTTCGTCGCTGAACTTTTTCTTTGTGTCCCTTAAACTTTGTGCCTTCAGGGAGTGCTTCCTGCCCCGGCCCTAGTCCCGTCTCAGCTCCCGCTGCAGGGAGGGAGCAGAACATTAAAAAAGGAAGGGACAGAAGCTGAAATAAGGATGAGAGTTGGGAGCCGAATGGGGAACGTGGTGGAAGTTTACTGATGAGCCTCTGTTGAGAGGGTGATCAGGCCCAGCCTTCAGAAGAGGTGACAGGGACAGAGGCAGAGTCTGCAGAGGCCAACAGAGCCCAGCCTGGAGGCAGGATTGTGAATTAGTTGGACAGCCCTGCCCTTCCAGGCCTCCACTCTGCCCCCTCTGCCTGCATGCAGGGCTTTTCCAGCTCAAAAATGCTCCCACCGCAAGCCCCAGCTCCCTCTTCTCCCCAGGGACTCTAATCTTCAGTTTTGTTTACAGAGATAAGCCTGAAGCTCTGGGCTTCCCAGCCAGCCCTCCCCCAGGGCCCCAGATCCCCGGACAGGGGCCAGAAGAGGACCTGGGCTCGGGGGTCCAGGCTGCCCAGGGTGGCTTCCTGTGATTTCCTCTGGCCACCTTCCCCAGCTGTGTGTCAGGGGGCTGTCCAGGGGGACCCCACAGTGTCCCTGCCCAGCTGCCTCCGTCAAGCTCAAGTTCCTCTGAACTCCAAAGGTCACAACTATGCCAGGTTCCTTGATGTCCTCGTGACTTCTCTGAGCAGGAAGAGGCTTGTCCACAGCCTCCTTCTCCAGCCCTCCTTCCTCTCCTGCCCCTCTCCCTGTGGGCTGCACCAATATGTCCCAAGGGCAATGCTGGCGGTTACCAGTGAAAAGGGGGGAGGGCCCAGGAGGTGGGGATGAGGCTCCGTTCCCACCCAGATGAGATCTGCTGAGCTCGGTGAGCTTCCCCCACTGACCAGAGCAAACTCTGCAAAGACACAAGCACTGCTGTAAACCTCCCAATGTTTCAGGACAGTCACCTCCATTTTCGTCCCTTCCCAAGGGTCCTGGGTGGTCCAGACGCCAGCCCATTTTTTCCTACCCCTTCAGCCCCAGCCATGCTGGCCTTCCCAAGTTTGTTCCTGCCTCAGGGCCTTTGCACCAGCAGCACCTACTGCTTGCGGTGCCCTGTCCCCAGATAGCCCCGCGGCCAACATCTTCTCATTTCAGGCCTCAGGCCTCGCTCACACATCACCTCCTCAGAGAGCCCACCCTGACCACCCCCAGCCAGAGTCCTTACCACCTGCACCGCCATCCCGTGGCCTCATTTATTTCCATCATAGGACTTACCATTTGTGATCTTTTATTTACATTTATTTATTTTAAGAGAGAAAGAGAGAGAGTCAGAGAGAGAGAATCCCAAGCAGGCTTTGTACTGTCAGCACAGAGCCCAATGTGAGGCTCAATCCCACGAACAGTGGGCTCATGACCTGAGCCGGACCCACAACTGACTGAGCCACCCAGGCACCCCGATCTCTGGTCATTCTGGGGGGTTGTTTCCTTGATTATCACGTCTTCCCCACATGCCATGAGCTCCTTAGGGCAGCGACCCAGCCCAGGCTCTCGTTCCCCATGTCCCCAACTGTCCCCCAGGATGTCTGACAAATGTGTGGTTGCATGACACTTGGGATGAGGATAATCCGACGGCTTTTGTGAGCATCTGAGCGGCACCCAGCGTAGATCTCAAGCGGTCTTGACCCTGGACATTCTTCTCCTCTACTGACCTGAGACACAGCCTGGGTCACAGGAGTCAATGGTCTTAAAAATGCTCCCACCCTGGAGCCCTGAATTCCAACCATGTGCCATCCAATAAGGAACCCATTAGCCCCCATGTGGCTATTTAAATTTAAATGAATTGATTAAAAGTAGGGGCGCCTGGGTGGCTCAGTCCGGTGAGCCTCCGACTTCAGCTCAGGTCATGATCTCACAGTTCGTGAGTTCAAGCCCTGCGTCAGGCTCTGTGCTGACAGCTCGGAGCCTGGAGCCTGCTTCGGATTCTGTGTCTCCCTCTCTCTGCCCCTTCCCCACTCATGCTCTGTCTCTCTCTGTCTCTCAAAGATTAATAAACATTAAAAAAAATTTTTTTAATGAATTGATTAGAAGTAAATAAAATTTGGGCTGCCTGGGTGGCTCAGTTGGTTAAGCCTCTGACTCTTGATTTTGGCTCGAGCCCTGCATTGGGCTCTGGCAGTCTGCTTGGGATTCTCTGTCTCCCTCTCTCTCTGCCCCTCCCCTGCTCACGTGCCTGAGTGCACACTCTCTCTCTCTCTCTGTCTCTCAAAAATAAAAAATAAACACTAAAAAAGTAAATAAAATTTAAAATTCAGTTCTTCAGTTGCAAGGACCCATTTCAAGTGTTCAAGGGCCACAGGGCAGCTGGTAGCTCCCAGACGATACAGACAGAGAATGTGTCCAACGCCCAGAAAGTTCAAGAAGCATCGACCTAGCCAGTGAGCTCCAAGAGGAAAGGTATCTGTGTCTGTTTTGTTCCTGGTTGTATTTCCAGTGCCTGAGTCGGGTTTTAACATTCAGTAAGTGCTCAATAAATGTTGATGGAAGGAGAGAAGGGAGGGTGAGAGGGGAGGGAAAGAATTCTTCTCAGGATCTAAGCAAATAATACAGAAAGAGGGCGGCTAGTTCTGCCCACAGCTGTCCACCCCTGCATTAGTTACAACGGTGAAGCACATAACAACGTCCTCAAAGTGCAGCAGGCGACAGAATAAAAAAAAATCGTGGTCTACTCTTGATTTCAAAATTAAAGGGGCGCCTGGGTGGCGCAGTCGGTTAAGCGTCCGACTTCAGCCAGGTCACGATCTCGCGGTCCGGGAGTTCGAGTCCCGCGTCGGGCTCTGGGCTGATGGCTCAGAGCCTGGAGCCTGTTTCCGATTCTGTGTCTCCCTCTCTCTGCCCCTCCCCCGTTCATGCTCTGTCTCTCTCTGTCCCAAAAATAAATAAACGTTGAAAAAAAAAATTAAAAAAAAACAAACAAAATTAAAAAAAAACAAACAAGCAAAAACGCAGCCCTGTGATATGGAGACCAATACAAGGCTCTTTGGGTTTTGTTTTTTATTTGTTTGCTTGTTCACTTATAAAACATTTTTTAACGTCTATTTATTTTTGAGAGACAGGCAGCGCGCAAGCAGGGGAGGGGCAGAGAGAGAGACACACAGAATCCGAAGCAGGCTCCAGGCTCCGAGCCATCAGCACAGAGCCCGACGCGGGGCTCGAACCCACAAACCGCAAGATCCTGACCTGAGCTGAAGTCGGACGCTTAACCGACCGAGCCACCCAGGCGCCCCTGTTTGCTTGTTTTTAATATTTTATGTTTACTGGCATTTATATAGGAAATATACGTGCATGGTTCAAAATAAAGGGTCCGGGAGACAACGCATAACGTGTCCTGCTTTCGGTCCTGTCTCCCAGGACAAGGATGATCCCATCCCAAGGTAGCCAATGTTCAGTTGCTTCTGTTTCTGTGCTGGGAAATCTATGCATCTGTGTGCACCTGGGAGCAGGTGCAAAGAGATCCTCCCTCATTTTAAAAACTCTTAAACACGCATAGTAGCCTTCAGCCAACACTGCACGGGTGGTCACTTCTGCCTTGGCCCAGCCGCAACCTTCTCGTGCAACCCCCAGGCTGGTCCACCGCTTGGGGACGCCCATCGCCTCCTGATGAACGTGCGTGTTGTTTCTGGTGTGGCGTTTCACACTCGTGGGCAGGGACCAGCGGGGAAGATCCCTGGAGGCAGAGGATTCCAGGGAGAAGGTCGAAGGTCCAGGAAATGAAGAACCCACAGGTCCCCCTCTGAGAAAAACATGCCGCTATGAGAACGGCCAGCAGTGCAGGGAGATGAGATTTCTGGTGGCTGTTTTCTGTTCTTTGCACTTTGGTGTGTCTTTTGAGTTTGTTTGAGTCTTGCTTGGCAGAGGATAGGTTTGACTGTTCTGATCAGGCGGAGGCTGAAATAAAATGAAATGGCTTAAAGAAGACTGGCCGTTAAAAAAATTAATGTTGGGGGGCGCCTGGGTGGCTGAGTCGGTCGAGCACCCGACTGCAGCTCAGGTCATGATCTCACAGCTCGCGAGTTCGAGCCCCGCGTCGGGCTCTGTGCTGACAGCTCGGAGCCTGGGGCCTGCTTCCGATTCTGTGTCTCCCTCTCCCTCTGCCCCTAACCCACTCACATTCTGTCTCTGTCTCTCTCAAAAATAAATAAACATTAAAAAAAAAAATTAATGTTGGGGCCCCCCGGGAGGCTCAGTCGGTTAAGCGTCCAACTTCAGCGCAGGTCACAATCTCGGGGTTCGTGAGTTCAAGTCCGGCGTCAGGCTCTGCGCTGACAGCTTGCTCGGGGCCTGGAGGCTGCCCTTGGAGGCTGCTTCTCTCTGCCCCTCCCCCGCTCACACTCTCTCTGTCTCTCTCAAAAATGAATAAACATTAAAAAAAATTTTTTTTTAATTAATGTTTAGACTTCTTAGCATCTGCCCAAGAGTGAGAGCAGGGACTTGAACCGGGGAACACACCTGCCACGAACGTTAGGACGTCCTGCCACCCGCCACCGCGTGGAGGGACCCGGAGGACACTGTGCGCAGTGACAGGAGCCAGGCACAGAAGGACGCGTCCCGCGTGACCCCACGCACAGGGGGTCCCCAGAGGAGTCCCGTCCACAGAGACAGAGAGCGGATGGTGGGAGCCAGGGGTGGGGCAGGGGGCGGGGAGTCTGTGCTTCATGGGGACAGGGTCTCGGTCTGGGGAGATGGAAAGTTCTGGAGACGGATGGTGGGGGCGGCTGCACCACAGTGTGAGTGCGCCTGATGCCGCTGATCTGTGTGCTTGGAAAGGGTTCAGATGGTGAATTTGATGTTATGTGTATTTAACCACAATAAAGTAGATAAATACAAGTTTATGGAGCCACGAGGTGTGGGGAGAGCCCCAGATGTTCAGGGCGGCACCAGCTTCGGGGGACTGGGACCTGTGCAGTCGCCCAGAGCCTCAGGCTCTGTCACTCGTGGTTTATTGCTCTGCGGCTGCTGTCTTGAAATTCCTACTGATTTTTGAACAAAAAAATTTCATTTTGAAATTTTCAAAATTTTCATTTTGGACTGCGATCTGCAAATTACGTGGCCCCTCCGGGTTTGTGGAATGGACAGGGAAGCCCAAATTCCAGCTCTGGGGCCCTAGAAACACCCCAACCTGCAAGTCTGTCTTTACCCGACCCTGAGAGGACAGAGCGAGCGAGACCCAGTCAGGAAGTGGGCTCCTGACAGGGGTGAGGAAGGAAGTGGGGGGTGACTTAAAATAGCACCACTCACCCAGCTGCCTGGGGGTGGGGTGGGGAGGGGGGGCTACACAGGAGGGGGCACCGGGAGGCCAGGGACTTCCCAGGAAGCCTCTCCCAGGAATCCAGCCCTCTCCTTCTCCTAAGTTGGCCAGACTCCTCACCCCTGCCCCACCCATGCCTCCTGTCCCTCCTGGGCCTCCTGTCCCTCCTGTCCCCCTCTCCTCGTGTCCCTCCTGTCCCACTGCCCCTCCTGCCCCTCCTGTCCTCTGTCCCTCCTGTCTGTCCCACTGCAGGAGTAGGGCTTGGAAGCAGAGAAGGAGGTGCTGGGAGGAGCCCCTGGGAGCTTGTATTAGTCGGGGTTCTCCAGAGAAACAGAACCACAGGACATATAAGAATATGAGAGTGCAGCGGGGGCCTGGGTGGCTCAGTTGGTTAAACGTCCAACTTCAGCTCAGGTCATGGTCTCATGGCTTGTGGGTTTGAGCCCCGCGTTGGGCTCTGTCCTGACAGCTCAGAATCTGGAGCCTGCTTCGGATTCTGTGTCTCCCTCTCTCTCTGCCCCTCCCCCGTTCTTGCTCACATTCTCTCTCTCAAAAAAAAAAAAAAAAAGGAACATGAGAGCGGCTATACGGACAGGGACTTACTATGAGGAATTGGACCGTGCAGTTATGGAGGCTGGAAGTCCCACGATCTGTCATCCGCAGGCTGGGGACCCGGGAGGGGCTGGTGGTGTGGGTCCCAGGCCGGGGCTCAGCCCCAGTGCCCGGGCAGAAGACACAAATTCTCCCTCCCTTCACATTCTTTCGAGTTCAGGTCCATGACCGACTGGAGGATGCCCACTCAGCAGGGGGCGGGCCTCTGCTCTGCTGAGGCCACCAACACGCGTCATAATCTCATCCAGAAACATCCTCGCAGACACACCTGGAAATAACATTTAGACAATGAAGATATGCCTTAGAAAGTAGCGTGCATGTATCTCACCTGCATAGCTTAGTCAAAGTACACACGCGCAGGCCGAGCTAGGCAGGTAGCACGAAGGGGTGGGGTTGCCGGGGCCTGGGGAGGGTGGGCACGGGTGGGGCACAGGGCAATTTGAGGGAGTGAAACAACTCTGTGGTGCGGACGTGTCTATAACACGGGTGGGGGAGTTGGTCACACCCCCTGTCTCCTAGAGCTGGGGGGTCTGAGATCAGGGTGTCGGCTGTTTTCTCCTGAGGTCGCTCTCCTCGGTGTATAGATGCTGTCTTCTGCCAGTGTCCCCACAGGGTCGTCCCTCTGGGTGCCTCTGTGTCCCCGTCTCCTCTTGTTACGAGAACACCGGTCACACTGGATCAGGGCCGCCCTTGTGACCTCGTTTTAATGTAATCACCTCTTTAAAGATTCCGTGTTTAAACAGTCACGTTCTGAGCTCTTGGCAGGTTCAAGGTATAAATGGGGGGCGGGGCGCAGTTAGGTCCATAACAGGTGCTTATGTATTCAGGAGTTGATGTGCGTGGTCAGAGAATATGCATGAATATAGCTTTATTTTTTTTTAAATTTTTTTTTTCAACGTTTATTTATTTTTGGGACAGAGAGAGACAGAGCATGAACGGGGAAGGGGCAGAGAGAGAAGGAGACACAGAATCGGAAACAGGCTCCAGGCTCCGAGCCGTCAGCCCAGAGCCCGACGCGGGGCTCGAACTCACGGACCGTGAGATCGTGACCTGGCTGAAGTCGGACGCTTAACCGACTGCGCCACCCAGGCGCCCCTGAATATAGCTTTAATGGAAACTGCCGAAGGGTTTTGCAAAGTGCCGGCACTCTCTGGCTCTCTTGGTTTCTCCTCCGTGAACCTCTGAGTTCACCAAACTCCAACCTGCAGGATCTTGTCCCTGCTTTGACTATGCTGAGCCAGGCTCCGCCTCAGGACCTTTGCACTGGCTGTTCCCCATGCACGGAATGCTCTCCCACAGAAAACATTGCATTGTTTGGGGCTCTGGGAAAGTGTCACCTCCATAGAGATGTCTTCCCTGACCACTTCATGTACCTTAGCCTTTCAGTCCCTGTGAAGGCCACACCTGCCTCCAGCCCTCCGCAGAATACTCACCCCAACGGCATGACCTCTCCCTTCTTTTGTCCTCCTTGACTGTCATCTGTCCCCTTCCATTGCTCAGGAGCTCTGCTGGGCAAGGATCAAGTCTGTTTTCCAGAGCCCTGTGTCTAGAGCCCAGGAAAGGAGCTGGTGCATAGTAGGTGTTCAATAATCATTGTTACCTCCACATCTTGAGTCATCAGGGAAATGCAAACCCAAAGCATAGTGAGATGATTCTTCACACCTGCTAGGACAGCTACCTTCAAAAAGACAGGCCATCGGGGCGCCTGGGTGGCTCAGTCGGTTGGGTGTCCGCCTTCCGTTCAGGTCATGATCTCGCAGTTCGTGGGTTCGAGCCCCGCATCGGGATCGGTGCTGATGGCTCAGAGCCCGGAGCCCGCTTGGGATTCTGTGTCTCCCTCTCTCTCTGCCCCGCCCCAGCTCACGCTCTGTCTCAAAAATAAATAAACTTTAAAAAACAAACAAACAAAAAAAAAAGACAGGCCATAACAAGTGCTGGTGAGGGTACGGACACGTCAGAACCCTCGCACACAGGCAGGTGGAGGCATGAAACGGTGTAGCCGCTGCGGAAAACAGGCCGGCCGCTCCTCCGAGGGTTACACACGGAGTTGCCATCCGATCCAGCGAATGAAAGCACATGTCCGCACACAAACTTGTGCACACGTGTTCCCAGAAGCACGACTTGCAATGGCCAAGAAGTGGACGCAGCCCAAACGTTCACCCTTTGATGAACGGAATGTGGTCCAGCACGCTGGAATAGTATGCAGCTGTAAAAAGGAGCGGCATGCTGGCACACAGAGGGGGTGAGCCCCGAGAACATCGCACTCAGTGGAAGGAGACACAAAGGGACAGATGCTGTGTGTCCCACTCGCATGAAATGTCCAGAAGGGGCAAATCCATAGAGTCAGGGGAATTGGTGGGTGCCAGGGGTCTGGTGTGGAGGGTGACTGCTGATGCAGTCTTTTCAGAGAGATGAAAATGTTCCGAAATACATTATGGTCACGGATGCACAGCTCTGCGAGTGTACTAAAAATCACTGAACTGTACACACTTTAAATTTTTTTTTTTTAACGTTTATTGATTTTTGAGACAGAGAGAGACAGAGCATGAACGGGGGAGGGGCAGAGAGAGAGGGAGACACAGAATCGGAAACAGGCTCCAGGCTCGGAGCCGTCAGCCCAGAGCCTGACACGGGGCTCGAACTCACGGACCGCGAGATCGTGACCTGGCTGAAGTCGGACGCTTAACCGACTGAGCCCCCCAGGCGCCCCTGAACTGTACACTTTAAATGGGTGCATTTTTTGGTAAGTTTTTATTTATTTAAGTAATCTCTACACCCAGCATGGGGCAGGAGCTCACCACCGAGATCAAGAGCCGCACGCTCCACTGACCGAGAAGCCCGGGGCCCCTAAATGGGTGAATTGTATGGTATGTGAATTCTATCTTTACACAGATGTTGCAGAAATTGATAATTGTGTCTAATTACTTAATTTTTTAAGTTTATTTATACATTCTGGGAGAGAGAGAGAGAGAGAGAGCGAGAGCAAGCTAGCAGGGAAGAGGCAGAGAGAGGGCAAGAGAGAGACTCCAAAGCAGGACACAGGGCTCAAGCCCACCAACCATGAGACCATGACCTGATCCAATATGAAGAGTCACGTGCTTAACCGACTGGGTCACCCAGGTGCCTCTAATTACTCAATTTTTGACTATAAGGCCAGAGGAGCCAGGTCCCCTCCCTGTCCATCCCCTGAAGGTCAGTAATGACACTGACCCCAGCATCAGAGTTCCCCAAATGTGGATCCACTGAACTCACTTGCCTATGACCCCTTCTGTAGAGCTGGGACCTGGGTCAAGAGAGCAAGAAGCTTAAGTTGGGCCCCAAATTTACAAGACGCAAAAACAAAAACAAAACAGTCATGGAGGTAAATACTATTTTATTTTTTTTTTTAACTTTTTTTTTTTTAATTTTTGAAACAGAGAGAGACAGAGCATGAACGGGGGAGGGGCAGAGAGAGAGGGAGACACAGAATCGGAAGCAGGCTCCAGGCTCCCAGCCATCAGCCCAGAGCCCGACGCGGGGCTCGAACTCACGGACCGCGAGATCGTGACCTGAGCTGAAGACGGCCGCTTAACCGACTGAGCCACCCAGGCGCCCCTGTAAATACTATTTTATTGGAATATATTTAAAAATCAAAGGTAATGCAAAAACAACAACACCACCCCATAGTGTTGAAGATAACATTAAAAAATATTTTTTACATTTATCATTCATTTTTGAGAGACAGGTTCTGAGCTGTCAGCACAGAGTCCGACGCGGGGCTCGAACCCCAAAAGGACAAGATCACGACCTGAGCGGAAATCGGAGGCAGAGATAACATGTTAAATAAAAGCGGGTTAGCAGGGACCGAGTTGCTTCGTCTGAGAAAGGAAGAGTGGTGGCGGCTGAGGACGTGCAGACTCACCTCCAGGCAGGCCCGGCCGGCGGTGGGCGGGGCGCTCTGCAAGCCCCGCCCCCACCATAGCCGCAGCCCCGCCCCTGTCCCCACCCAGCCGGTGCCGAGCCAGGGCTTGCCTGCAGGCGCACATCCAGAGCAGCGCCCTGGAGGCCCCGCCCCAGCCCGTCCATCACTCGCCGCTACACGCCTCTCGGCCAATAGGACCTGGCTACCGCTGCCTGATGGCCAATAGAAATTGCTCTTCCAGAGCGGGGGCGGGATGTGGCGCAAGTCCCTCCCCGTAGCTTCGGGGCCACGCGGGCTCCACGTTGGGACGTAGAGGACCGAGCTGTGGGGGGGGGGAGTACAGGGGCAAGGGGGTTCTTCCAACCCCTGACGCGGGGCACTGCCTTCTCCTGAGGAAGGGCCCCTATTGCCCCAAGTAGATATCGCCAAGTCGGAGAAGAGCCTCCGTTTTTCGGGGCGGGGTCTGCCGCCGAATAGACCCTCCCGCCCCCCACCCCAGACCCGGGGTTTGGGTCTCTCCTTGGCCTGGCTTGTCCCTGTCTTTGCAAGAGCCGAAGGCGAATGGGTGCTGTCATCATTCCAACTTACAGGTGGGGAAACTGAGGCTCGGAGCCCCAGGACCCTAGTTCAGGGTCCCTCACCATGGTTAGTACATCGTGGGCTCTGGGGCAGGATTTCTTAACTTTGGCACTATTGACACTTGGGGTGGATGATTCTTGCTTATGTGGGATTCAGCAGCATCCCTGGCTCCCACCCGCTCTATGCCAGGAACACCCCTAGTCGTGAGGATCACGGACATCTCCAGACATTGCAAACGTGGGGGGGCAAAGTTACTGATTCTCAGGGCCTGGTTCTCAAAGTCAAGAGCACTGGAACCCCTGGGGGGGGGGCAACCCAGAATTCTGATTCGGCGGGTCTGGGTCAGGGCCCAAGAGGCTGCATTTCTAAAGGAGTTCAGGTTGTACCTGGCGTCGCTGAGAGGCCCGCTACCAACAAGCCACCCCTGCTTCGCTGAGTGACCTGGAGGAGGCAAGGCCCCTCAGATGGGGGGGGGGGGGGGGGAAGGGGGGGGGCGAGGCTGTGGGTGTGGATGCTTTAGGGAGCCCTCAAATAACTGCACAGCTTATCAGGACTGAAGCCAGGGATACAGACATGCTGCCTTTAGTAGGTGAGTGAGACGGTGCCCACGCGATTCTTAGCGGTTGGGGAGGCTACACGGGGCTCTTAAGGGGATGTGTGAGCGATCCCGTCTGTCTTGTTTTGTTTCTTTTCAAAACTATTTATTTTTGGGAGAACACAAGCGGAAGAGGAGCAGAGAGAGGGGGACAGGGGATCTGAAGTGGGCTCTGAGCTGACAGCACGGACCCCCCCAATGTGGGGCTTGAACTCACAAACCGCGAGATCATGATCTGAGCTGAAGTCAGACATTCAACCGACTGAGCCACCCAGGCGCCTCTACTTTTTAAATTTTTTTTAAAGATGGATTAATGATTTTGAGGCCTTTTAAAAAAGTTTAGTTATTTATTTTGAGACAGAGAGCGAACAAAAGGGCAGAGAGAGAGAGAGAGAGAGAGAGAGAGAGAGAATCCCAAGCAGGCACCATGCTGTCAGCACAGAGCCCAATGTTGGGCTCATCTCACCAACTGTGAGATCATGACCTGAGCCGAAACCAAGAGTTGGATGCTAACCAACTGAATCACCGGGTGCTTCTGTTTTCTATTTATTTATTTTTAATATTAAAAAAATTTTATTTTGGGGGTACCTGGGTGGCTCAGTCGGTTAAGTGTCTTGACTTCGGCTCAGGTCATGGTCTCACGGTTCATGAGCTCAAGCCCCACGTCGGGCCCCAAGCTGACAGTTCACAGCCTGCTTGGGATCCTCTCCCTCTCTCTCTGCCCCTCCACCAATCATGCTCTCTCTCTCTCTCTCTCTCTTTCTCCCTCAAAAATAAACATTAAAAATTTTTCTAAAAATTTAAAATAAAAATTTAAAGTAAAAATGTATTTATTTAAAATAAATAATTTTAGTTGATTCATCTTAAATACATAATTTTAATTAATTAATTTTATTAATTTAATTAATGAATTTATTTTTGAGAGCCCCCCCCTCTTGGGCTCAGCGCTACCCTTAGCATGCAGACTGTGCTGACCTCTGTGAGAAGGATTTGGGCGGGCGGGGAGAGGTCTCCTTTGGTTTTTCCCACTCAGACTGGAGTTTTTTGTGTTGATGCAGGGATGCGTTTTACAGGCCACGTGTCTGCAACAGCCTGACCGCAGTATCCCCTGAGGGAGGGGGCCTCGAACCGCAGACAGGTGGTTTGGGCTAGAGGATTTCAGAGAAGGTGCCCATTCCTGTCCTGGAAGGCGATGGAGGTGGCACGGAGACAGGACGTAGGAAGGCAAAGATGACTTCTTTTTACCCTGTATGTCTCTCTTTGTTTTTCCTTTGGAGGTGAATTTCACATAAGATAAAGTTAGAGGGTCCCGTTCAGTGGTGCAGAGAGCACATGCACACTGTCGCACGCGCATCAACTCTTATCTTGTCATAGAACATTTTTATCACCCCAGAAGGAAATCCCATACCCCTTTGCAGCCCCTCGCCACTGACCCTCCCCCAGCCCCTGGCTCCCAGTTTGTACTATGTACATTTTATTTATGTATTTATTTATGTATTTAATGTTTATTGATGGGGGGGTGGTGCAGTGACAGAGGAAGACACAGAATCTGAAGCAGGCTCCAGGCTCTGAGCTGTCAGCACAGAGCCTGACACGGGGCTGAAACCCACGAACTGTCAGATCATAACCTGCGCTGAAATCAGACACTTCACCAACTGAGCCACCCAGGTGCCCCCCCCC
>NW_024412512.1:928509-956090 GCF_014898765.1 Herpailurus yagouaroundi
GGGAGGGGCAGAGAGAGAGGGAGACACAGAATCGGAAACAGGCTCCAGGCTCTGAGCCATCAGCCCAGAGCCCGACGCGGGGCTCGAACTCATGGACCGCAAGATCGTGACCTGGCTGAAGTTGGACGCTTAACCGACTGCGCCACCCAGGCGCCCCTAGTCTTTGCTTTTAATATGCCTATCAAACAGCATGAAAATTAAAAATAAAATCAGCAAAAGGGGCTCTACATTAGTCTGAGGGACACCTCCAGGGGTGTGGGGTGGAGAGATCTGTGTGACTCAGAGCACCTGCGTGGCTCAGTCAGTTGAGCTTCTGACTTCAACTCAGGCCATGAGCTCACCATTCATAGATTCTAAAGCCCCGTGTCAGGCTCTGTGCGACAGTCAGAGCCTGGAGCGTGCTTCTGATTCTGTGTCTCCCTCTCTCTCTGCTCACACTTGTTTGTCTCTCTCTCAAAAATGAATAAACGTTAAAAAAAAAAAAAGCCCGAACACTAAAGGACATATTAATCTGAGTTTTTATTTGTAAGAGAAAAAGGAAAGTGACCAGCTGTGAGCAGCATTGTTTCCTGGGATGTTGTTTTACCAGGAATAAACGCGGACATCACGATGCTTTGCAAACTAAGAGAAACACCTGCGGATTGATTCTCAGGGCCCCGCAGGGTTGAGGGACATGGTGGCAGCTAGGGTTCTCCCCTGCAGCCACCCACTCCGTGGATAGACATCTGACAGATGGGGGGGGGGGGTTCCTTGGTTCTTGCAGGAAGTAAGCACCCAGAAAATGGAATTCCAGTACCCCCCCTCCCCCGCCCAGGGTGCTTTTAGAGCTGTATTTTTCTCTTTACTCAGCAACGGGGTTAAACCAGGGTCGTCCAACCTCTGCTCTGTGGACACTTGGGGTTGCTTGTGTTGCGGGCGTCCTGTGCACCGCAGGGTGTGGAGGGACATCCCTGGCCTCCCGGTTTTGATGCCATTTGATGGTAAGTGCACCCCCAGTTGTAACAACCACAAATGTCCCCAGACATTGGCCAATGTCGCATTGCCCCTGGTTGAGAACCGCTGGGTTAAATCTGTTTAACTAGAATGAATAACTGGAGTTGCTCATAAGTTAGGACGTTTTGCCTAAAAGAGTCAAGAGGTCCCCTTCATCTACTGTACAGATGGGAAAACTGAGGCCAAGCATCGCCCAGTCCTAGACCCTTATGGGAACCTGACCCATCCATCTGGGTCTCTAGGGGCAGCCCTTTTAGGAGCCACGTGGCAGCAGCAACCTGGGCTGGGGGAGCGTCACAGCGGGGGTCGTGTGCCCCTCTGCCTCAGTCCCCCTACTCTGACTCCCTAAACGGCAGCCAAGGTTTTCTTTTTCTGGCAGCCCGCAGGAGGTCTTGAACCCTCAACTCCGCGCTCACCCGCACTCGAGAGAAGGGCGGCGCTCGGCGGCCAGGCGCGCAGCCTTGTGGGGATTGTAGTCCGGACCCCGCCCCAGTCCCGCGCCGACCCCGCCCCTGGAACTACGCTCCCGTCGTGCCGCGCGGCGCAGGCGGAGGCGGGGCAGCGGTCGGTTGCTAAGACTTGTGAGGCGCAGTCCTCGCGTGCGGCTCTTCAGGTAAGCGCGCGGACCCGGGGGTTCGGTTCTCGCGGCCCCGGCTCCCACGGGCGGCGAGCCGGGGCAGTCAAGGAGAGCCTCGGCTGGCGTGGGGGCGCCGGCCGCGCGGGGCGGGAGGAGGCAGTCGGGGGCATCCGCTCGTGTGCGCGTGCGCGCGGGGCGCCCGGGCCGCGGGCCGCCGCTCCCCGCGCCCGTCGACCTTTTGCGCGTGCGCGCGCCCCTGCGGCCGGTGGTGGAGGCCCCGTACAGCCAGCTGCCCCTCTCCTCCCATCGCCTTCCCCTTCCCCTTCCCCTTCCGCTTCCCTTTCCGCTTCCGCTTCCCCTGTGCGCGTGCTTGGGGTCATCGCGGCCAGCCCTCTGCCTCCGGTCCTCCCTTTCACTAGCTTCCCGCCAGCTGCTGGCGTCTTAAACGTTGGTAAACGTGGCAAACATTAAACTTTCCTGATACTGAAAGAGTGGGTTTTCGAGGCCTTCTCTTATCCTGGCTCCGCGGATAAGGGGTCTCCTACCACACCCCACATGCCCAGTGTTCGCGAACTGTCACACACAGAGGGGCCGTTTGTAGGGTGGCCAGGTTGGGTAGGTGAAGCGCAGGACGCGCCGGGAGGTTAGAATTCCGTGTACACGACAAGCGATGTCCCATGTTCGCGTCAAGCCCCAGAGCTTGCAAGGGACCCCACCGCGCTCGCAAACTCTGCGCATGTCCAGAATTCGAATTTAGCGGCCCCACTCCAATGGGGAGTTTGTTAGGGATGCAGGTGGCAGCCAAGCCCTGGAAACTGTATTGGAATCCAGCAGCTACCGCCCTGTGGGCGTGTGTGAGGCTCTGGCCGTCTGTTCCTTCTGCTCAGGACTCCCCACCCTGCTTCCCCTGCCTTCCGGGTCCAGCTGGGGTCACCGCCTCCGAGGAGCCCTCCCGGACTGCCCACCACAGGGCACTAGCCCTCGGAGATTCTGCCAGGGACTCCCCACCCTGCCTCACCTGCCTTCTGGGTCCAGCTGGGGTCACCGCCTCCGAGGAGCCTTCTTAGACTGCCCACCACAGGGCACTGCGCCTCCTGGGAGCTGTACCCTGGGACAGCGTGGAGCTCATGTGGCTTTTCTCAGCCTTGGGAGGTGGGGATGGGTTCCCATTTCTCAGAGGGGGCACTGAGGGTGGGGTCTAGGGCAGGTGCCCAAGGTCTCACAGGCAGGGAACAGCTGGGCTGGGTGTGGACTTCTAGGACAGGGCAGGACACACACCCAGGTCCAGGTTCCGGCCTGCCTTCGTCACCCAGGGACAAGATGAGGCCTCGAGCCTACGCTTTCCTGGGTGTATAAATGCCATTTTCTGTCTCCCTCCCAGAGCCAGCTGCCCCGTATCTTCGGGGGGTCCCGGAGCACCCGTGCTTCCAGTGGGGAGGTGCCTAAGCTGCCAAGGGGGCTCGAGGTTAGGGTCCCGTCTCCCTGGTCCAGCACACCCTCTGGGGGCCGCCGATGCTGTTAGTGCTCCCGGCCCCCGGACTTCTGCACCAGAGGCAGAGGCGCTGCAACCAGAAATTAAAACAGGCGGTTCTGAGCCCGCCGCGGCTGTCCTTGGAGATGCCAGGGTGGGGACTGAGCTGGGCGAGACCAGCAGAGTGTGTGGGGGGTAGAGGCAGCCAGGTGCCTGGAGCTGGGGACTCAGCTGGGGCTTTGGGGACAGAAGAGGAGCCCAGGTCCAGCAGCCGACCCCATCCTGCTCCACATCCCTGGGCGTGTTTATACAGAACACACGTGCGTGGACACTGCTTGGAGCTGTGCTGGCACTCCCCCCAGGACGTTGGGGTTGGGGGTTCGGGCGGGTCACTGTTTCCTGAAACCGCTTCTTTCTTTTTCTTTCATTTTTTTTTTATTAAAGTTTATTTAGTTTGAGAGAGCAGGATGGGGGCAGAGAGAGAATCCCAAGCAGGCTCCACATGTCAGTGCAGAGCCCAACATGGGACTCGAACTCACGAACCGTGAGATCTTGACCTGAGCTGAAGTCAACGCTTAACCGTCTGAGCCACCAGGTGCCCCGAAGCTGCTTCCTTCTTATCTGTGGGAGAGGCTCAGGACCCCTGCCCTACACAGGGGCTCCGAAGGCAGAGGCGGTGAGCTGGCCCGCCTGGCCAGAGCCTGGTCAGATCGCGACTCTGCCTGCCGGTGGCCCCAGGCAAGGCCTTGCACCCCACAGAGCCTTGTCTTTGTCCTGTGGAACGGGGACAGTTCAGGAGCTCCCTCCTGTGTCACTGGGAGGACACGTGGCGGGGACCGCACCAGTGGTTGGGCCTCGCGCGGAGTCTGCTGACCTCGCGCCTGCCCCGTGTCCTTCCCCCTCCCCGCTTTCTCTAGCAGCCTTACCGCTTTGCAGCTCACCTGTTTAAAGCGTCCGGCTCTGGGGTTTTCAGTACCTCCGCAGGGGTGCCAAACTCTCCTCGCTGTCTTCTTACAGAAATCTCCATGCCCCCCACAGAGGAAGCCTCGTCCCCATCACCAGTCACTCCTCCGTCCCCTCCCTGGCTCCCGCGAGCCCCCTTCCCGTCCGTGGACGAGCCCGTTCCGGACGTTTCACACACGTGGACCCACACCCCGCGTGGCCTCTCGTGTCGGGTTCCCTCCCTGAGCGTCGCGTGTTCGGGGTCCGTCCGCGGGGCGGCGGGGGTGGGCGTCTCGCTCCTGCTCGCGGCCGAGGGACGTGAACCTTTCGCGGTGGACGCGTGTATCCGTCCGTTCATCCATTGAAGGGCGCTTGTGCTGTATCCGCCGTCTGGCTGCCGTGAACACACGTGTGCGGGGTTCTTTGTGGACGTGTGTTCTCGGCTCTCGTGGGCACACGCCTGGGCGTGGAGGGGAGCGGTCACTGGCTCGCACGGTGACTGTGCTGCGAGTTTTCCCCCTTCTGCCTCAGAGCTGGCGCCCCCGCCGGCGGCGTCTCCCTGACAGCCCCCTGTTGCCTGTGTTACTCAGCGGCTGTGCTCCTGGAGGACAGGTGAGACGGTGTGTTTTGCCGTGGAGACAGTGGGAGCCTCGTGACCGGTGCGGGCCGTGGGGTCCTGAGCGTGGTGTGTGCCGGGAGCAGATTCAGGGTCGGTGCCGCGGGCCCCCCCCGATTCTGTGCGTTTGTCAAATTTGTATCATGAGCCTAGGACGGACCGCGGTGGGTGAGGGTGCCCTGTGCCCTCCAGCGGGCCCGACTGATGAATAAGTGGGGTTCTGGGCGGCTCAGGCGCATCAGAGAGGGTGGAAGCCCACAGCTGTAAGATGATCCCAGACTTTCCTGTCCATGGGGAAGGGGCAGGGGGCTGGTCCACCCCAGGACTCCAGAGGACGGTGTGTTCCGGGCACACGGTGGCACCTTTGATGCCTCTGAATCTCGTCGACGGGACCAGTGGTTTAGCTCCGATGTGACCCGAGGCGGTGCTGACCGACGGGGTTATGACGCGGGGTACCGCACGAAACGCTAAGCGTTTTAGAAGCCGTGTTTCCAAAAAAATGCGCAAAGAAACAGGTGAAATTCACTGTAAGGATGCGCTCGCTTAACCTGAAACACGGAACGTGAGCACCTGAGCACGTAGTCCGCGTGAAGACGCTTCACGAGACCGCTCACGTTCACCCGTGGCACCTCGCACAGGGAGAAAAGATGCCAGTGATGGCTTAAGCTCTGCAGACCAAGCGTTAGTAGCATCTGAGGGCGAGCGCGGCCGGCCGGTGGCGCGCGTCGCGTGGGCGGAGCTCCCGGACTTCGGATTCCGCACGCTGGGACCTGGGACGGACTCCTGCGGCTGAGGGATGATGCTCTGCCCCGATCTCTGTCTCCCACAGTCGGAGCCCCGCCCAGGATGGACCCCGCCCCGGGCCTCGCGGAGCAGCGTGGGGACGAGGAGGCCGCGAGCCCCCAGCCAGCGCCTGCGCCGTGGCAAGCCCTCCCGGTCCTGTCCGAGCAGCAGTCCCAGGACGTGGAGCTGGTGCTGGCCTACGCCGCGCCCGTCCTCGACAAGCGTCAGACCTCGCGCCTCCTCAAGGAGGTGTCGGCCGTGCACCCGCTGCCCGCCCAGCCTCACCTCAAGAGGGTGCGGCCCAGCCGCGATGCCAGCCGCCCGCACGCACTGGAGATACTGCTGTGCCTGGCGGGGCCGGCCCCGGGTGCACGATCGCTGGCCGAGCTCCTCCCGCGGCCGGCCGTGGACCCTCGCGGCCTGGGGCAGCCCTTCCTGGTGCCCGTGCCCGCCCGGCCGCCCCTGACCAGAGGCCAGTTCGAGGAGGCGCGCGCCCACTGGCCCACGTCCTTCCACGAGGACAGGCACGTGGCCCGTGCCCTGGCCGGACGGCTCTTCTCGGTGCAGGAGCAGGCGGCGATGCAGGGCCACATGGAGCGGGCCGTGTGGGCGGCGCAGCAGGCGGCCGCCAGGGGCCTGAGGGCCGTGGGGGCGGTGGTGGTGGACCCGTCCTCGGGCCGCGTGCTGGCCACGGGCCATGACTGCAGCAGCGCAGCCAGCCCCCTGCTGCATGCCACCATGGTGTGCATCGACCTGGTAGCCCGGGGCCAGGGGCGCGGCGCCTACGACCTCCGCCCCTACCCTGCCTGCTCCTTCGCCCCGGCCGTCGTCGTCCCCCAGGGCGTCCGCGCGGGCTCTGTGCGCAAGCTGGAGGAGGACGGGGACGCGCACGGGGACAGCCTGCCCTACGTGTGCACCGGCTACGATCTCTACGTCACCCGCGAGCCCTGTGCCATGTGCGCCATGGCCCTGGTACACTCCCGCGTGCAGCGCGTCTTCTACGGGGCGCCGTCGCCCGACGGTGCGCTGGGCACCCGCTTCCGCATCCACGCCCGGCCGGACCTCAACCACCGCTTCCAGGTGTTCCGTGGTGTTCTGGAAGCCCAGTGCCGCCGGCTCCACCCCTTCGTGTAGGCGGCCGCGCCCGCCGGACCCCGGGCCCCGGGCCGGGCCCTCCCCTGGCATCTCAGCCTCCCGGCAGACTCCACCAGCGGGCCCCTGTGTCCCTCCTCGTCCCGGCTGTGATCCTGCCGGTCAGTTGTAGGGACGTTCGCGTCCCCCAGCCCGGAGCCAGACCCTGTGCGGTCTCCACCGGCGTGTGGGGACGCATCTGTGCCCAACCGAGCTCTTCCCTGGGCTTGAGCCTAGCGGGGGTCCGGCCCGGGCCGGGGAGCTAGGCACTCGGACTTCCTTCCTCCAGCTGCCCTTTGCCCCCAGCCCGAGGGTCCACTGGGACGGTGTCCCCTGTGTGTCAGGTGTCACAGAGCGGCTCTACGTGTGAAAATAAACACCCCAAACCAGGTCGGTGTCTGTTGACAGAGGCATGGGGCCGTGGTGGCCGAGGGTACCTGGGTCGGAGTGACCGCTTCCTCCAGGGTGTGGGGTTTGTACAGGGGAAGGGGAGCTTTTGAGCCAGGTGGGGCAAGAGCATGGCCCTGGGAGTGGGGCCTCTGCCGGTGTGCTACGTCTGGAAGGGGCGTGGCCGGCCAGCGTGTGTTTACGCTAGGGTGTAGCCTGCCGGCCTGACTCACCCCACCGAAAGGCTCCTTCCCATCAGCCCATCTCCTGACCTTCACAGATGGCCAGAGGGGGTGAGCCGGGGGTCTGCCGCAGAGCAGGTAGTGCTAGGAGCGACGTGTGTCCCTTCAGCAGCCGTGCGTGATTGGATCACCGGGCCAGCTTCGTTCTGAGCCCGCCGTGGAGCCCGGGGTATTTGCTCCCGGCCCGTCCTAGCCCCTGGGGCCGGGGCACGGGGTCTGACCTCGAGCTGGTGCAGCGGATGGGTGGTGTGGGCGGGAGGGTCTCGGGGGTTGGACCCCGGAAACTCCGCGTCACTGGAACCTTCTCACCTGGGCTGTGCGTGAGAAAGACGTCTGTGGGTTCCCGTCCCCCTGCCCACCTCCAGGTACGGTTCCCTTGCCCACGCCGGGCTCGCCTGTGCCGTGAGGCCCTGGTGGGTGCTGGGCAAGGCCGCGTTGTGGCTCATTTCCTGGAGATGGCGGTGCCCACCCGCAGAGCCCTCGGGGACCGGCGCGTTCTCATCGGGTGTGTGTGTTAGTGGCAGCCTGGTACGTGGGGCCACTGTGTGACACCAGCTCACGTGGCTGCATGTAGAAGGGCCGCTGGGGTGCCACGTGCTTGGCTCGGGTCGTGACGCGATCCTCAGCTCTGCAAGGCTTGCAGGGGCGACAACTGCAGGCCAGAGAGATTGTGTGACTGCATGTCACGTAGCAGTGAGCGCGAACCCAGTTCTCGGTGTCTCACAAGTTGGGCTTTGTGGCCCCGAGGAGGTGCTCAGAGCCAGTCGTGGATAAAGCGAAAGCCTGGGGGGTGGGGGGGGCCGGGGGCAGGCTGGGGGGGGGGGTCCCAGGAACATTTTGGCTCTGGCCGGTGTGTGACCTGGCAACAGGCTGACCCCTCTCCTGCCAGCTGCCGACGGGGCTCTGGAGGGAGGTGGTGCAGGGGACTGGCCTCTGGGACCAGACCATCCCTGGGGTGGCCTGGAGGTGAGGACTCCACCCGTGGGTGCTGCTGGGCACACAGCTGGTGTGGGGGTCCCCCAGTGGCCTTGGGGACCCCCTGACTGTGGCTGTCTCCCCTCCAGGTGGCTGTAGGCTTCGGCCCCGCCAGTTGTCACAGCAGAAATGTCTGGTAAGTCTCGCCCGGAGGCCCATCCAGCTTGTCTGTTCCTCTGGGAAGCATCCCCTGGTGGCCGGACGGACCGTAATGCCCCCCACCACGGGGAGGGGCACACACCTCACTCCCCTCCTCCCACAACGGGTGTCGGGGCTCCCTCCTAGCCTGGAGCCAGATTAGAGGGAGAGGCCGGTCTCCATAGGAGTAGCTGGCCCGGCCAGGCCTTCTGCCTTGGGGCCCGTTTGGCGGTTGACATCAGTGTAGGGGTGAGGTTGGTACATCAGGGTTCATCCCTACGTGCGTAAGATGACACCCTCACTCCCTCGTGGGTTTTCCTGCCCCCCTCCCGCTCAGGAGGAGGGGTGGGGCACGTGAGGTGGGGCCCTGAAGCCACGGCCAGGCGCCACAGGGACACGCCTTCCACGCACGGTCACATTGCCCCGGCATCTGCCCCCGAGCTCAGGTGTAGGGCGGCCGGGGCCTCAGGTGCCTGAGGTCAGCTGGTGGCGCCGCTGCTGGGATTGGAAGTCAGGCCCCCGAGTCCCAGATCTGCGCACAACGTTCCCCTGGGGCTTTTCATCTTCCAAGAAGACAGGGTTTCAAGGGGCGTGTGATTCGCCTGGTGGTTTTCTGTCTCCCCCCTCGGCACAGGGTGTGCTGGCCGCCTGGCCGCTGGAGGCGTCACCCCGTCCTTGCTGTGGGCAGCGGGGGGAGGGGTCACACGTCAGGCGAGGGGAGAGCAGCGGGGCAGGGGCCAGGTGAGGTCCTTGCTGGGGCCTTGGGCAGGAACCGCGAAGGGTTGTGACCTGTGACCGCGGCACGGAGGCTGTGCCGGGGAGGCCCTTCCCCGTGTCTCATCACACAGGCGCAGAGCCAGCAAGCTCGGGGTGGGGTCGAACCCCGCCGGGCTCAGGCTTGGCATGCTCCACGGCTTCCTGTGTCCCTTGGTAGGTGCCTGGGGCTTCTCTGTGGCCAGTATGGTGTGGTCTGCCTCTACCTGTCCTCCCCTCCGGCCCCTGGTCTCCCGCTGCCTCTAGAGCACCTGGCACTCACCCCGGGGCCTTTGCATGGGCCAGGACCACCGGCCTCTCCTCTTCGCTTGCTGGAGTCTTGGTTCCAACGCTGCCTTTTCGAGTGAGGCCTACCCTGACCCCCTTCTTAAATCAAAGCTAAGCAGCACCCAGCACACATCCCTGGTGGCCTGCACGTGACATCTCCTATATGCCACAGTGTCGTCCATCCATTGCGATCACTGCCGGGCTCCCCCTGGCTAGGAGGGCAGCACCTCGAGGGCAGGGGTCCTCTCTGTTCTGTTCGTGGTCTGGCCCCCCCGAGGTAGTTGGGAGTCGTGTCCTGCCACACAGTGGTATGATGTCATTGATACCTTGACCTCAGACTTCTGGGCTCCGGGCCTAGAAGAGAGCAGATCCCTATAGCTGACACCTCCCGGTTTGTGGTCACTTCTTAGAGCTTCCCCAGGAAGCTCATACGTTCAGGATGCCAGAACCTTCCTTCGAGGCAGCTGTCACCAGCATTTGCGTTCTGCCACTGAGTCTGCGTGTCTTCTGTGGCTGCTCTGAGGAATCACCACAGCGTAGTGATTCAAACCACGATTATGGGCTCTGAAGTCCTAACACCCGGGCGTGGGCAGGGCCGGTTCCCCCGGGGCCCCAGGGAGCCCCGTGTCCCCCTTTTCCGGCTGCCAGAGGCACCGCATCCTGGGCCCGCGGCCCCTCCTCATCCTCACCGCCAGCAGCGTGGGGTCCGCCCGGCTCTCTGCCTCCCTCTCGTGAGGACCTCGTGAGGACGCCGGGCCCCCAGAGCACCCAGGGTCGCCCCCGCCTCAGGGGCCTTGACAAGGTCCCATCTGCTGCGTGAGGTGACCTGTCCACGGGTTCTGAGGACCAGGACAGGGACGTGTGTGGGCCTGTCACTGGGTCCCTTAGCCTGGTTTTGTTTTGCGGTGGTTTCTGTCTCTGCAGAAAAGGAGAATAATTTCCCGCCGCTGCCCAGGTTCATCCCTCTGAAGCCCTGCTTCTACCAGAACTTCTCCGACGAGATACCCATCGAGCACCAGCTCCTGGTGAAGAAGATATACCAGCTGTGGCTGTGTGAGCGGCCGGGGCGGGGCGGGGCGGGGGCGGGCATGGGGCACCTCCGGGCCACAGTTTGCCCCCTCCCGGGCGGTGAGAGCCTAAGGGTTCCGGGATAAATCCCTTTTTCCCACAAAGTGATGTCCCTTGAGCTGTGCTCTGGCCCCCCTGGTGCCCACGCCGAGCAGAGCCACGGCCCTGCTCTCCCGGCGGGCGGGAGAGGCCCGGCCCGGAGCCCTCCGCCCAGGCTCACCCTCCTCGCCTCTCCCCCCTGCTCCCGCCCAGTCTACTGTGCCACCTTGGGGGTCAACCTCATCGCCTGCCTGGCCTGGTGGATCGGTGGCGGCTCGGGAGCCAACTTCGGCCTGGCCCTGGTCTGGCTACTGCTCTTCTCCCCCTGCGGCTACGTGTGCTGGTTCCGGCCTGCGTACAAGGCCTTTCGGTGAGTGGGGGTGCGGGGCGGCCTCGGAGCGTCTGCTGCTCGGAGCGGGGCGAGCCAGGACGCCTGACCGCGCGCGCGCTCAGGTCCGCGCGGCCCCCGCTCTCACTCTCGGGACCTGCACCTGCTCTGTGCCTGGTGCCTGGGTCCCTTCTCCTGTCCGGTTGGGGGGGGACAGGTCATGTCCACGGTCTGCGGGCTACAGCCAACCACGACCCGTTGTCTTTTAATAACTTCGTCAGGAGACGCTTCGTGTATCAGTGTTTCCGGTATCTGTGCGGGGTTGTGGGTCCATCACCTCTTTCCAGTTCCAGAACATTCTATCCCTGTTCCACCCCCTCTCCTCCCCCAGCCCCCAGCCCCCACGAGCCCCCCTCCTGTCCGTGGACGAGCCTGTTCTGGACGTTTCACACACGTGGACTCACACCCCGCGTGGCCTGTCACGTCTGGGTCCGTCAGCGGGGCAGTGGGCGTGGGCACCTCACTCCTGCTCGCGGCCCGAGGGACGTGCGCGTGCACAGTGGACACGTGTGCCTGTGTCTGGCTGCTCGTACATTTGCGAACACTTGGATCATTGGCACCTCTCGGCTCCTGTGGATGTGCGCCCCCGGTGGGCCCCACGACTCAGGAGCGTGCCGCGTCTGCCCCTAGGTGGCCCCCGAGACCCGGGCTGACCCGGGGGGAAGCCAGTCCCCTCGCTGGCCATGCACGCGCGCAGTGACGGCCGTCCTCTCCCACCTGTCCCTCCGCAGGGCCGACAGCTCCTTCAACTTCATGGCGTTCTTCTTCGTCTTCGGAGCCCAGTTCGTCCTGACCGTTATCCAGGCGATCGGCCTCTCAGGATGGGGCGCGTGGTGAGCCGGGCCCCCGGGCTGTGGCGCAGGGGTGTGACGTGTGTGTGCTCAGCGGCGCCCCGGCCATCGTGAGCACCCGCACGGGGCGGTGGGGGGTGGGGTGGGGCTGGGCATTGCGGCCCTCCGGGTTCTGCCCAGGACGCGCTCGCGGGCCACCGGGGCCACTGGGAAGTGCGGTCGGTGGCACGTCTTGGGAGGAGCGGCTCGGGGCACAGCCGGAGAGAGGGCCGGCCTTCAGTTTGCCTGGACGGGTTCGTACCTGGTCTCGTGGCTGCCGGAACAAATCACGGCAAACGTGGTGACTCGGAGGGAAGCAGGTTTATCTCACAGCTCTGGGCTCCAGGATCTGACACGGGCCTCACGGCCAGGTGCGGGCAGGGCTGGAATGGGGCCCCCCCCCCCCGGGGCCCCAGCGAGCCCCGTCTCCTCCCTTTCCCAGCCCCCGGAGGTGCCGCATCCTCGGCCCACGGGCTCTCCTCATCCTCCTGGCCAGCAGCTCGGGTCTCCTGGCTCTGCCTTGCTCTCGTGGGACCTCGTGAGGATGCTGGGCCCCCTGGGCACCCGGGGCCACCCCCGCCTCGGGGGCCTTGACAAGGTCCCCTCTGCTGCATGAGGGGACAAGTCCCAGGATGAGGATGTGGGCACCCCCAGGTCACGTCTGCAGCACCGAGCGTCCTGTGGGCGACAGCCACAGCTGCGTGTGTGTGGCTCTGCTTGGTCAGTGCCGTGACATCACGCGCCTCTGTGCTCGTGTGTGTCTTGCTCGGCCTCTCGGTCGAAATCTCGGTATCGGGAGCTCGTCCCCTGAGGGCGGGTGTCACACGCCGTGGCCCTCGCCGTGTCTCCAGCTCTCAGCTGGGGACACCCTGCTGCCATCCTCCTGGCTTTCACTCCTGTCACTCTTTCCTCTGTGTCCTGGAAGAGCCACGAGGCTCTGTCCTGGTCACCGCATGTCGAACTTGTGCTGTCTTGTTGCTCGAGGCCCCGGTGGGTGCTGGTGGCCTCCTGGACCTGCTCCTCAGCTCCCTCCCGTGTCTTCTGCCCCCTTTGTAGAGGCTCGAAGTCCCCTCTCGCCTGGGACCGTTTCCAAGATACACCCTTCCTCTGGGTCTTTGCACCTGTCGGGCAGATGAGCTGTCTCTGATGCCCTCTCAGATCTCGGTCTACAGGGCCAGTGAGGGGCTGGCTTCGGACTCCAGGGGCGGGACTGTGCCGGGAGGACACCCAGGGCTCAGCAGCCTGTCGTCCCCAAGGCCACGGTTTATACAGAGAAAGGATGGGAAGTAATTTGAACTCGGGGCAAGGGATGGAGGACAGGGGCGGGGACACCGGGCCAAGCTTCTAGAATCCTCTCCCAGGGTGTCCCCCAGGAGGCGCTTAATTCCCCCCAAAACAACATGTGGCCGTGTGGGAGGTGTGGTCTCCAGGGGGCGTAGAGACCCAGCGCCCAGGTTCTCACCGGGGGTCGGTCAGCAGGCCCCTCTGCCGGGCTCGGGCGGAGACCCCAGACCCCAGGAGGGGAGCGGGTCCTCGGCGCAAACCTCGTGTCTGCACAGACAGCTCCGGGACACAAGCCCCCCACCGGCGAGGGTGGTGTGAGCCCCGGAGTCCGGGTCCAGATGCTGCCGAGGGCTGGCCTCGCGAGCCGGCCTTGGGGGCGGGAGGTGTCAGGCCCGTGCGGGCTCTTTTCTGCCTGGTGCCACCCCCACGCCGTTCTCCACACTGGGCTGGCACGGTGGGCACCTTCCTTGGGGGTCGGCTTGCAGAAAGGGGACTTCAGGAGCGTCCCTGCCCTCTTTGAGCGTAGGCCAAACAGAGCAGGGGACGGTGACCAACCAGCCGGTGAGCCTGGGCAGAGAGCTGCTCTGGCAAATTAGGGGGAAGCGGGGGGAGGGGGACGCTCTTCTGAAGCTCGTCACTGCTCCCCTTCTGTCGCAAGGCTAGCCTGAGGCCAGCACAAGTGGGGCAGGGCCTCTGGGCCCTTCCACTTACCCAAGGGTATGGGGTGCCCCGCCCCCCTGCCCTGCTCTGGCCTCTTTGACCGTCACACAGGTGGACTGCCTGCTTCTGGCACACCCCCGGCCCCCCCGCCGGCCCCTTGGCCTCCTCAGGGCCCGGAGCAGGGGGTCGGGACCGAAGGTGCGCTCCACCAAACCGCACTCCCCCTGAAAGCCCGGCCAGGGTCTCCCCGTCCTCCTGGTCCCCGGTGGCCGGGTGGACCGCGGCCATGGCCCCGGGCCAGTCCCTGCTCGTGACCTTCCGCGTGGGACACGGAGCAGCCGCCGGGCGCTTCCCGGAGACGGTCCAGCGCGTCCTCAGAGGGTGCTCTGGGGGTGCCGGCCGCGCTGCGCAGTCAGCTCTGTATCCTGCGGGTCTGTTGCCCCCCTCACGCTCCACACGTGGGTCATCTCCGCAGACGCTTCCCCGCGAACTCATAAAGGAGAAGAAGTTTCAGGACGTACAAGTATCCTACGTAGTGTCCCTACATACGAGACCGCGATGCTGCCTCACGCCTCACAGACCAACCTAAAGTCCTTCGTGCCGTCCGCTCGCTGAGATCCTGTCTCTTTTAAACAGGCTGGCTCAGTCCGTGGAGCGTGCAATCCTTGATCTCGGGGTTGTGAGTTCAAAACCCTCATTGGGTGGGCGCCTGGGTGGCTTGGTTCATGAGTTCAACTTTATTTAGTAATTTTTTTAATTAAAAAAACTTTTCTTAATGTTTATTTTTGAGAGGGAGAGAGCGTGAGCAGGGGAGGGGGAGAGAGAGGGAGACACAGAATCCGAAGCAGGCTCCGGGCTCCGAGCTGTCGGCACAGAGCCCGACGCGGGGCTCCAACTCACAAACCACGATGAGATCGTGACCTAGGCCGAAGTCGGACACTTAACTGACTGAGCCACCCAAGTGTCCCAATTTTATTTGTAAAGTAATCTTTATGGCCACCGTGGGTCCTGAACTCACAAACCTGAGATCAAGACTCCTCCGCTTCACCGACTGAGCCTCCCAGGCGCCCCTTGAACAGGGCATTTTACGTCCGGCTACTTGGAGGTTTACAGAAAGGCACGGAGACAGGACAGCGCGTGGCCGTGCGCCAGCAGGGGTGTCTGATACGCCTTTGGTACGACCCCAGGTGTGCGCGGCTGCAGTGACGGTGCCCGGACGTGGGCCACGTTTGGATTTCCGCCGCGTCCCCGCGGCTGCCCCCCTGCTCAGGATTCCACGTGGCATTGAGTTACATTCTGCTTTAGCCGTCCGTCCGGGTCAGACCCAGATGAGGCGCGCACGTCTCCATGAGTCGTTTTCTGTCCTCGCTCTTCCCAGTCTTTTTCTGATTGATTCATCGAAGAAACAGGCTTGCTTGTCCTGTAGTTTCCCAGAGTTCAGCTTTTAGAATAATGGCTTTGGTGAGGTACGTGTCACAGTCCAGAAATTCACTCTTTTAAGGTGAACAATTCAGTGGTTTAGAGCACGTTCACAGGTGGTGCAGCCATCACCTCTGTTTAGTGCCAGAATGTTCTATTGCCCCAAAAACAACTCGCCCCCATTGGCCATCACCCCCACCCGCTCCCCCGGCCCCCACAAGCCCCCTCCCTGTCCCCGGATGAGTCTTTTCTGGACCTTTCACACAAGTGGACTCACACCCTATGTGGCCTCTCGTGCCTCGTTCCCTCCCTGAGTGTCGTGTGTTCAGAGTCGGCCCGTGGGGCGGCGGGGGTGGGCGCTTTGCTCCTGCTCGCGGCCGAGGGACGTGCGCATGCGCGGTAGACACGGTCATCTGTGCGCGTGCGCGGTGGACGCTGTAGTTCGTCCACAGCTCACGGGCTCTGGGTGTCTTTGGGCATCGCCGTTAGTAGTGCTGCTGTGCCACAGGTCTCAGTGTCTCGGGTGTGCACCGGGCTGCCAGGTTGCTTGGTGACGCGGCAGCTGAGCTGACCTTCTGGGGAGCTGCCAGACTCCCCAGGTCTTGTGTCCGCACTGTTCTTTTACGTGCATGTTGTCCTCTCCCTGGTTCCAGCCCCGCGATCTCCTGAGACTCTCTGGGGGAGCACCCAGCACCCCCTCATCTCCTCCCTGGGCCCTGCCCTCTCCATCTTCCCTGCTCCCCAGCCCTGATGCCGTGGTGTCTCCCCGACAAGGATGGCATGCGGCAGGTTCCGTCGCTCATCCAGTTGGTCCTGACGGAGGCCAGTTTGTCACCTGCTGTCCTTAGAACCTGAGTGCTGTCATCCTGGGTAATAAAGGAGGTTATTCTCATTGCTGGGAGGCTGGGGCAGGCTCCCAGTCCTACGTTCAGCCCGTGGGTGCCTTCGCCCTCCCCGGAGACCACGATCCTCAGGCTGGGGCCCCCGCCCACCGGCCCCTCTTTCCAGAGCCCCAGATCTGGTGGAAGGATGTTGGTCCCCAAGGTGACACCCCCAGCAGAGCCAGCGTTTCTCCCCTCCCAGGAGCGCCTGGTGCCCGCCTGGCCCTGCAGCTGCCTAGCTGTGCTCACACCCACTATGGGCTCCCACCTACCTCTCCCTTGGCCTGAACACCCAGCTGAGTCTCCCCTCCCAGTGGCTTTTCTTTTTTTAGTTTTTTTTTTTAAGTTTTTTATTTCAAAAATTTTTCTAATTTTATTTTGGGGAGGTGCAGAGGGAGAGAGAGGATCTCTAGCAGGTTCCACGCCCGGCCCAGAGCTCCACATGGGGCTTTGATCTCATGACCCTGGGATCACGACCCGAGGAGCCGAGACCAAGAGGCGGACGCTTGGCCGACCGAGCCCTCCGGGCGCCCCCAGTAGTTTTTCCACCTCCCCCAGGCTGAGTGGGAACAGGCAGCAGGCCTGTCCCCACCGCCAGGGTCATTCTCGGCCCCGGCACCCAGCACAGAATGGGCCTGTGGGCCAGGGGTCCTCTGCCCCCACTTCACACACTTGGGTGAGGAAGACACACAGCTTCCCTTTCGGTGGGAGCGTGGCATCGTCCCTAAACATGCTTGCGGGAAAGCCCACGTGCTGCTGAGCGCTGCGGTCCTCGTGCTGTTCCGGAAGGCGCGAGCAAATGCGGGCAGCCCCTGGAGACGTGGGGCTCCGCCACGTGCATGCTGGGCGGCCACCTCTCTGGGTGTGACGCTCCCACAGTGCGGGGGTGGCCACAGGAGCCTGTGCGGGGGGACCTGGCTGGACTCTCCGTGGATGTGGCCACGCGACAGGCTCTGGAACAGGGATGCCAGTGGAACAGCGACGAGACCCGAATAAAGCACATGGTTCCAGTGATAGTAACGAACTGGTGATAATTTCCTAGCCTTTAGGTTCCTTGAACCTTGAGTCTTTATTACCTGTTTAGAAAAATGAAATCTCAGGGGGCACCCGGATGGCTCAGTGGGTTAAGCGTCTGACTCCTGATCTCACCTCAGGTTTTGATCTCAGGGTCGTGAGTTCAGGCCCTGCGTTGGGCGTGGAGCCTACTTTAAAAAAAAAATCAGTAAAATGATGAAGTCTCGAGGATAGTTATCTTCTGTCTCTCCCCCCAGAGGCGGGCGTGGGTGTTCTTTCCACTTTGCACACGTGCCATGGACAGAACGGGTCTCGTAGAGTCTTGCTGTCCTGACTCATCTGCAACCTTCTTTTCCGCTCTGGTTTTGTTAACATCTCCTCAGCATTCTGTCGTGTGGCTGTGTTTCCGGCTGGTGAACATTTGGGTTACTCCTGGCTTTCATTATAAGTTATTGCCGTGGCGTAAATTCTCAGAGGAGGAGAGCCGGGGTGCAGGAAATGAGCTCTCAGGGCTTTTTGTAGGCCACTCCCACTGCTCCCGCAAAGGGACACGCTCCCACCGGTGCCGTGCTCCTCTCGGCCCCTCACACACACCACACGTTCCCGTGTTCTAGCTCGCATTCCCCGCTGCCGGGTTTGAGCATCATTTCACGTGTGCGTTGGCCCCTGCGAGCCCTTGCACAAATTGCCCATTTCTCTGCCATTCGTTTTTGTTGTTGTTGATTTGTTGGAGCTGTTTACATATGAAGGATGCTGGGCGCTTGTTTGGTGGACGTGCTGGCACCCATGCTGCTCTCTCTTGCCCCTTGCAGTGGTTGGCTGGCGGCAGTCGGGTTCTTCCAGACCAATGTCGGGGCCGCCGTGGTCATGCTGCTTCCGGCCATCATGTTCTCCATGTCAGCTGCCATGATGGCCATCGCGATCATAAAAGTGAGTCCTCTGGGCCCGGGACTTCCAGCATCTTCCCGTGCATCTGGTCGCCGGATCGCCCGGGCCCTGGGGGCCCGATCCTCCTCGTTCCAGGACGTGACCTGATGTCCATGACGAGCTGATCTCTGCTAAGGCAGGCTTAGGGAAACCGCAGAGCGTGGGCTGATGATGACCGCGCCTGCCTTTGGGGCCCACCCACTAGTGTCCCCGCACTTTCGTGTCCCAGGGTGTACTCCACGCTGCCCAATGTGGCCGCCACCGGACGTTTGTTGCCATTTACGGTTAAAGTCACATGAGGTAAAGTTAAGTAAAGCTAAACACAGAGTGGGGGGATCCGCTGCACCCACCCACCGCATCTCAGATACTTGCCGGCCGTGTGGGGCTGGGGCGCCGTCTCTGTGCCGGAAGGTTCCCGCGGGCGGTGCCGCCCCGGGTGTGCGGAGGCCGCAGCGGGAACGCGCACTGAGCGGTGCTGGGGAAGCCGGCCGCACCTGGCCGGCGGCCTCGAGCCCTCCCGGAGGTGGTGGTCACAGGCCGGGGCGCGGGGACGTGCGTGGAGTCCCCGTGGGAAAGAGGAGCGGTGCGGGCTCTAGCGCTGCGCCCCCAGCACGCGTGGAGTGTCGTGAGCGTCTGGCCCCACGCCTCTAGCTGTCTGAGTGGGGCTCCTGGCCTACGTAGGCTTTCTCCCGGGTGCAGCTGGCTGGGCGGACAGAAGGATCCTGCCACTCCCCCCCCACCGTTTGCACCCCAGATGCCTTCAGCCGTGTGGACAGTCTGAGGGCAGGGAGGGGCCGGCAGAAAACACGCGCGAATGAGCCTCCAGGGGTTCCACCACAAGGTCCCTGCAGAAGCCGACTTTCCAACCAGGGACTTCCGAGCAGCAAACCTCACAGAGTAGAAAGCAAATGCAAATTGAAAAGGGCTCTTGGGCAAGAAAGAAAGGCTGCCAGGCCTGAAGGAGAGCCTGTGCTTCCAAAACAAAGAGATGCCCCGGGGACGGGGCATGTCGGGAGGACCCCAGGGCTCAGCAGTCTCCCCAAGGCCCAGGTTGATACAGAGAAAGGATAAGAAGCAAAATGACCTAAGGGCAGAGGCTTGTGGGGTGGGGGTGGGGGTGGGGACACCAGGCTAAGCTTCCAGAATCCTCTCCCAGGTGTCCCCCCAAAACGGCATGTGACCACGTGTGAGGTGTGGTCTCCAGGGGGTACGAAGGGACCCAGCGCCCAGGTTCTCACCGAGGGTCGGTCAGCAGGCCTCTCTGCCGGGCTCGGGCGGAGACCCCAGACCCCAGGAGGGGAGCAGGTCCTCGGCGCAATCCTCGTGTCTGCACAGACAGCTCCGGGACGCGAGCCCCCCGCCAGTGAGGGTGGTGGGAGCCCCGGAGTCCGGGTCCAGACGCCCCTGAGGGCCGGCCTCGTGAGCCGGCCTCAGGGGAGGGAGGTGTCAGGCCCGTGTGGGCTCTGTCTTGCACACCCCCCACTGCCTCCAAGAAAAGAAACATATTTAGTAATAGTTGGGTGGAAGGAGAAAGGCAAATCCCAGTGAAAAACGAGGAAAGTGTTCAGCGTCACTAAGCATCAAGAGCGTTGACTTAAAATGCCAGTTTTCGCTTACTGACTTTTCCAGGACTTCTAGAGTTTCTGTACTGCCTCGCATTCCCAGAGGTGCAGTGGGGGGCCTGTCAGCACAGGCCTGCTGGGCCGTGGGGAGTTAGTCCTTTCTGGGGGTCTCTGCCTGGAAGCCACCGGTCACGCCCAGGGATGGCTGTTAGCATCACAAGGGGCCCGAGGCTGGGTGTCCGGGGGGCGGTCCACAGAGAGAAGCTGGGAGGGACGGCCTCAGCTTCCATGCGTTTCCTAAAGTCTCCACAAGGATCGTTCTGGTATTTTATAGTGTGTTTAGGAAAAGCACAGCCTTAAGCACGAGGTCTCTCTTGGTCACGTGCACTTCAGTTTGGCTTCTCTTCTCTGCCCTCCACCCCCACCTTCTGTCCCTGCAGGTGCACAGGATCTACCGGGGGGCCGGTGGAAGTTTCCAGAAGGCACAGACAGAGTGGAATGCGGGCACCTGGCGGAACCCGCCGTCTCGGGAGGCTCAGTACAACAACTTCTCGGGGAATAGTCTGCCCGAGTACCCCACCGTGCCCAGCTACCCGGCTGCTGGCAGCCAGTGGCCTTAGAGGGGCCGACCAGCCCTGCTGCCCGCCCCCGCCGCCCACCTCCCCCGCCCCCGGCCAGAGCGTGGGGCCCACTCGTGTTCATCTCACCCTCAGGCGTGGAGGTCCAGCCTCTGCTGCCCAGCAGGAGGACGCCTCCCTGGCTGCGAGTCCTGTCTGGTTACCGAAACGCCCATGCCCCCTCCTGTCGAGGTCTCAGAGGGCCGACCACGGGCCTCCCCACGGACAAGGCAGCAGCAGGCCGCCCACCCGCCCTTCCTGCAGAGCTGACGTCCCCGTGTCCGCCCGCTCTCCCTCTGCCTTCTCACCTGGTTCCTGACGGGCTTGGCGTGTGGCCGAGTCACCCATGTCCTCGTCCTTCTAAGTCTCTGTTCACCTGCGGCCAGAGGGCTCTTGTGGACCAGCCTCCGGGGTAGTCCAGGGGCTCGTTAGCTGGGCTTCCCTGTCCGCCTGCCCCATGCGCTCCGTGCTGGGGCCATTGGCCAGCCGGGCTCCAGCCTTCCTGCCCGCAGTGGCTCTCCTCCTGGGGACTTGCAGCAGACCTCTGTCGAGATCCGAAACCGGGGGCGGAATCCTTCTGGGGGAGGATGGGGGGCCATGGGCCTCTCCCCTCCGTGTACAAGCCGAGGAAAGCAGCAGCGCCCGGCAGAGGGCGGGTGGCCCGCACGCTCACCGCCTGCCCCCGGCCGCTCGGAGCCTGTGGCCTCACAGCCCTGTGCTCGAGCTGCAGGAAGCGGGGGATGGCGTTTCTCAGGAGAACGGCTTTTCGGAAGGAAAGAAGACAGGACGAACCTGTGCCTTAGTGAGGAACCGGAACAAGACTCCACTTTTCTCCCCTCCGATTGTTCTAGCTCCTCCTGGGACGGAGCAGCCGAATGTCCCACGGGGATCTCCGCAGCACCCTTGTGAACAGATGGTCCAAAGGAGTAGCGGCCTCTTCGCCCTTGCTGGCCAGGCTTCCCGGGCGCCCCGAGTGCCGCCCCTCTCCTCCCAGCTGGCTGCCTCGGGGTAGGACGGGGACCCTCTCCGTCCCACACTGCCGCACCGGGTCGCCGGCCTCTCCAGAAGCCCCAGGACGGCCAGCCTTGTTCTCCACACACGCTTGCTTGCTTTGGCTACTCGTGCTGAACACCACGTGGTGTCCAAAGGTGGCCGCGGTCCCTGAGAAAGCGCCCGGGTCTGGGTGCCCGAAGGTCAAGGCCTCCTGCGTGGAAAACCCAAGCCTTGGGTCTCCCGGGGGTCCCTTAACTAAGTCCCCGGTTCAGCCTCCGTGAGAGGCACGCATTGCACTAACCGTGGGGCCGAGTCCCTCCCGATGGCCGGCTCGCCAGGCGGTAGCCCGTCCTGGAGGACCGTGCATGCGCACGTGTGGATTCGCCCCTGCACGGCCCGTGCCCCTGCGGCGCTGGGCACCTTTGTTACGTCGCGGTGGGTTTTGTTACGGGGGAGGATCCTGGAAATAAATACTGTAGTCCTGCCTGCATCGCAGAGCCTCTGCGGGGCCGTTTGTGGCTGGCGCGGCGTTGCCCTACCCGGCGCACGGCCCCGGTGGCCTGTCGCCTGCGCCCTGCCCCGCACAGGCACCCCCTCAGCCCTGCCCATCGACCTCCACGGTGTGCTTCCCTCCTGTCCTCCTTTTCAATCAACTTGGTTTTATACGCTTAGCTGTTTTTTTGGTTTTGTTTTTAATTATTACTTTCTAATTTTGAGAGAGAGTGTGGCGGGGTGGGGGGGGGGATCACAAGCAGCCTCCACACCCAGCACCCTGCCCGATTCCACGACCCTGGGATCATGACCTGAGCCGAAATCGCCAAGAGTCAGATACACGTAACCGACTGAGCCCCCCCAGCTGCTCGACTTCTAATTTGAAAAAGGGAGTTTGCCGAAAATGAGAAACCAGCGTCACTTGGCACGAAGGAAAAGTAATGGTGGAAGTGTCCGGAATAAAAACAGGAAGGTCTCACGGCAACCCACCTGGAGGGGCCTCCCCAGGGCTCAGCGTGGCGGCCTGTCGGCAGAGTGGACATCCCACGTGGACACAGGCGGGAGGGCGGAGTCCTGTTCCGCAGGACGCTTTGCCACCACAGGAAGGAAACGAGGCCTACGGACAGAAACCAGACAAAGCAAAGCCCCGGGCAAGCAGCGTGGGTTGTGTCGCGTCCTCCCCCCAGACCCGTATGTCGAAGTCCTGACCCTCAGACCTCAGAAGGGGACCTCATTTGGGGATAGGGTTGTTGCAGGTATAGTTAGTTGGGGTGAGGCCACGCTGGAGTAGGGTGGGCCCTAAAGCAATGACTGGCGTCCTTCTAAAAAGGGGACGTTGGGACTCACTGGCAGGGAGAAGCCCCGCGACGATGGGGCCGAGACGGGGTGATGCTTCTACAGGCCAAGGGATGCCAAGATTGCAGTGATCCCCGCAGCCCTGTGATGCTTCCTGGGCTACGTCCTGAGTTGTGAAGGTAAATGTTTCGGCTGCAGCAGGAAGGCGCCCCGCAGATATTAGGGAAACGAAACCATGAAGAGACGGGGTGCGCTGTGCTGGGGGGACGCGCCTGTGGACGTGGGACACGGGTTGCGTGGATGTGCCTTGACTGCAGGTGTCGCTGGGCTGGGTGGGAGATGGTGTTGGTGACAGGAGGAGGAGGAGGAGGGGACGGCCTGGGAGATGGACGCCCAGGCCCGGAGGAAGGAGTGCACGTGTCCTCGGCCCCCAGGTGACCTGTAAGGACAGAGGACGGGGGTGGCGTTGAGAGTGGGACAGTTTGCCTGGGTGGCTGCTGCAGGAGATCGTGAACTGGGGGCTTAAGCCACAGGCGTCTATCCTCCCACCTTCTGGAGGGCAGAGCCTGCAATCCAGGCGAGGCAGGCGGAAAGGCCCTGGCAGGGATGATGGGGCAGTGTGGGGGCTCAGCGTCCTCAAATCCTGGGGGCCGGACCATCCCAGATCAAGGTCTCCGTGGGGCTGTGTTCCCTCTGCAAGTTCCAGGGACAGGTCCTTCCTGCCTCTCCCAGTTAAGTACTAGGACTAACCAGAATTTAAGAGAAAGTTTAACATTTGTTAATGTTATTTAAAAATATGCTCATTACCTTCTAAGATTAAAAAAATAACATTTTTTAGAAAAAGGGATGAGTCGTATTCTTTTCACTTTTGCAGAGAGGGCAGCTCTATTCTCCCGTCGCCGCTGCATTGACTGTGTTGTGACCTGTCTGGGCCCAACATAAAGACTGGGGGTGAAAGCTTTATGTGGGAGACAAGAGGGCAGGAGCCAGTAGGGAGGTCAGAGGTACAGGCAGTCGGGGCTCCGTCCCTCTGGGACGCTTTGGAAGGCACTGAGCCTGTCTCAGGTCGTCCGTGTTTTGGGGTTGGAGGGCCTTGACTGTGCCCTCACTCAGGTGGAGCATGGTGGGTGCTGGTCCGTGTGCCCGTGTGCATACCCCCCGTGGCGGGTCTGTGCCGTGTGCCCGTGTGCTTGGATCTGTGCTCTGCTACGAGTTCAGTTGAGTACCTCTCCATCTGTATGTTGGAAGTCCTAGCCCCCAGGATCCCAGAAGGTGACCTTCTTTGGAAATAGGGTCATTGAAGGAGTAATTTTTCAAGTTAAGGTGAGGCCACACTGGAGGAGGGTGGCCCTAATCCAATACGACAGGTGTCTCTAAAAAGGGGACATTGGGACACACAAGCAGGGAGAAGCCCCGTGACGATGGGGCCAATATGGGGTGATGCTTCTACAGGCCAATGAACACCAAGGTTGCAGTGATTCCCAGCGACGCTGCGAGAGCCTGAGGCAGATTCTGCCTCAGCAGGAATAGCCCTGTGACCCCTTGATCTTGGACAGGTATGGGAGTTGGAATTTCAACATACCTTTCTGGGGACCACAACTCAACCCCAAACAGTGGCCAACTCTGGGTCCACGTCTGTGGGAGTTTCCTGAGGCTGCCGTTTCAAAGCACCGCAAACTGGGTGGCTTGAAACAATGATTTATCCTCCTAAATGCTGGAGCCCCGAAGCCTGTGTCAGGGCTGCTGAAATAAGGTGTTTCAGGGCTGCTCTCCCTCTGGAGACCGTCCTGCCTCTCCCAGCTCCGGGGGCTCCAGGCGCGCCTTGGCTTGTGGCTCCATGCCTCGGGTAGCCACTCCGTCCCTGTGTGTCTTCTAAGGACGCCAGCCATTGAGTCATGGCCCACCCTGATCCAGCATGGCCTCATCTGAATTTAATTTCCTCTGCAAAGACGAAAGACCGTATTTTCAAATAAGGTCCCATTCTGAGGTTTCAGGTGGACTTGAATTTTGGAGTTGACGCTATTCAACCCTCTACCTCGCCCAGGCCTTGGCCCCCTGGGAGTGGGGTGGAGGAGCTCCTCATCTGGGATCTGTCGTGACAAATAGCACATGGCGTGTCCCATGCTGGGGTGACGAGGCCATCTTGGTTTGCTGGGACTTTCAGGGGTTTAGCACGAGAAGTTTCAGGTCCCAGGAGGCCGGGGCACACTGGGGCGCTTGTTCACCTATGGTGCATCTCAACACCGCCAGAGTCAGATGCGGGAGAAGCCACACGAGGTCAGAAGACCACTATCCGGGGCACATTTCACATAAGCAGACAGAGATACGTCCCGCCCCGCAATCCCAGAGGAGGAGCTGATTGGCTCGCTCTGGGCCAATCAGAGGTGGCTGGTTGGTCACATGGTACAGCCTTGCTGGGGTCCGTTCTCAGAGGATGAGAGACCTTGGCGGTGGGTAGTTACGCGCAGGAGCTTCTGCACTCTCTCCCAGAAACTCCTGGGTTTCTTCTCATTGGCTACCCCTCACTGGCTGCCTCTCACGTGCCTTCTGGCCTCGGTTTTCCCTCCAGAGCTCACAGAGAGACGGAACTGTGAGCGTGTGGCACCAGGCCTCACCTTGGGTTGAGCGTTCTCTTCCACCACAAACACTGGGACTGGGAGTGGGGGGTGCTGCCTCTCCCCAAGCGGGGGGGATGGGGGGCTGGAGGGAGAACAGTGGGGGCAGGTGCTACCCACCGGTGGAGGGTAGCAGCGTTGCAAGTTTGAAGCCAGGGGACGGCGGGCAAGCCACTTCTCCTTTGTAAACCTGTTTCCACATCTCGAAAACGGGAATGTGCACGTCTGCCTCCCTGCCCCACAGCGGTAAAGGCCTGGCTGCAGGGAGCGAAAATCCAATTCAATTTGACAAAAGTGACCCCCCGGCACCTGCTTGTGCCTGTACGCTGTCACTGGACCCCAGGATGCAGGCCTGTTCCTGTGCTGGGGTCTCTCCAAGGACAGGGAGAGAGATAGGCCTGCCTCTTGTAAGGGTAAAGGAACAGAAGGGGTCGCTTCCTGCCCATGTCCTCCCTGAAATCCACAGCTGTTTGGGATTTATCGGGAGGCTGGGATTTTGTTTGGCTTTCCCGGATGGGGGGATGGGCAGTGGAGAGAGCAGCTCACCCTTTTTACAATGTTCTCATTGTGCTGAGAGCTCCCACGGGGCTGCTTCCCACCCCAGCTTTCCAAATGGTGTCCCCATGATCAAAGCTAAAAGGAGGCAGGAACATGTGGACCACATTTGAAGTGGGTCCAAAATGAGGAAGCGCAGAGGCCGTTTGCTTTTTCAGAGACTCTGAGCGATTAGAGAGATGTTCATTTGGGGCAGAGGGTCCTGTGCTGGCAATTCTTTCTCCGTGAATTCCCATGATATACCTGAGGAGGCTATGGATAGTCCTAACTTACAGATGAGGACGCGGGGAACCAGAGAGGGTGGGTGATCGGTGCATTGTCACACAGCCTTTTCCTGGCACAACCCCAGACTTGCCCTCACTCTCCATGATCTTTCAGCTGCATAGCCACGCAGCTTTTTACAGGGGCGAGGCTGGAGCTCAGGGTTAAGGCTAGGCTGAAATTCCTCTGGAGAGGCGGCCACCATGCTTCCTGACCCCCTGGGAACTGAGCGCAGAGAGCAGATTTTCCTAAGGAAGGAGAGGAGAGGAGAGATGGGGCCAGGAAGTCCGAGGAGACAAACCCCCGAGTGCTCCAGAATCTGGAAGGACTGTGAACTCTGTTCATTCATTCCGTCATTCCTTTGCCACACGCAGTGATCACACACAGACTGAGTGCCTGCTGCTGGGTGCACAGCCATAGTGAGCAGAGCAGGTGTGGTCCCTGGCCTGGCTGGTGCACAAGGTAGATTTCTTTCTGCATTTTTCTCTTTTCTTTCTTTCTTCCTTCCTTTCTTTCCTAGTAATCCATTGACCACTGGATTTAGGAGGAGGCTGATTTTTTTTTTTAATTTTTTTTCAACGTTTATTTATTTGTGGGACAGAGAGAGACAGAGCATGAACGGGGGAGGGGCAGAGAGAGAGGGAGACACAGAATCGGAAACAGGCTCCAGGCTCTGAGCCATCAGCCCAGAGCCCGACGCGGGGCTCGAACTCACGGACCGCGAGATCGTGACCTGGCTGAAGTCAGACGCTTAACCGACTGCGCCACCCAGGCGCCCCTGGAGGAGGCTGATTTTAAACAAATCTACTTCTTTATGGAAAAGGGTCAGGATGTAGTGAGAAAGGACAACTCGGGAATGTGGCACGGGCTCCCTGGAGGTGGTGACAGGGCAAGGGGGCTGGAGAAAGGTGTGGCAGGATAAGCCCTAACGTGGCGGGGGTCCAGGGGTGCAAAAGCACCTGGCTCCGGGGATCCCAAACAGGCCAGGTCCAGCCTTTCGCTGCCAACAAAATCCAAGGGCAGAGACCCCGAGTGGTGGTAAAATGAGAAATTTCTTTCAGTGAGGCCAACGCCGGGAAGAAAGCAGACTAGCGTCTCAAGACCCCCTCCCAAATGACGAAACTACTTCCAGGTTCATATAAGGAAACTGTGGGACAAAGTCAGTGGGTATGAGCGTGTGGCCAGTGATGTCGAGCACATCGCTGTCCCGGGGTCCATCACGAGTGGGGTCTTGCTGGCTCAGGGCAGTCCCTCTTGCTTGTCGGGGAAAATTTTGGTTCCCATCAGGGGACGGTTCCCCTGCAGGCTCTTTTGCCTGAGTTAAGAGATAAGCTGGAAAGAAGTTCATCAATTAGAAAGTACCGACTGAGGTGGAATGGAGGTGGCTGAAGTCCTGGGTTACCAACGCCAGCCTCTGCGAGCGCTTGGCTTGCCCCCCACCCCCACCCCACCCCGCCCCGCCCGCTCATGGCACCCGGCCGCTGGCCCTTCCGGCTGGACTCTTCCCAGCCGGTTTCCTCTGCATCCCATCTGGCCGCCACCAGCAGGACGGCACTCTTCCACCTGATCACATCTTTTTTCCAGAGTACTGGGCCCTGCCCCACGCTGCCCACAAGACCTCGGGAAGGGCCCTGCCCATTATTCACTGCCCGGACCCCCCCGGGAAAGCCGCGCCCGGGGTCCTGGCCGGCAGCCACCTTGGGAGCCCAGGGCAAGCCCTGCAGGCCGCGCCAGATCAGGTGGACCTGCCCCCGCCCCTCGAGTTTCCGCTGCCGCGGCGCGCGGCCGGCGGCGGCCCGGGGAGCGCTCCCCCGCCCCGCCTTGACCGGCCCTCAGCTGCGCATCGCGGGCGCCGCCCCACCGAGTCCCGGTCACTCCCGGCCCG
>NW_024412512.1:956490-980697 GCF_014898765.1 Herpailurus yagouaroundi
ACGGCGGAGGCCCCGAGGTAAGGACGCGCGCGCCCTCGCCGCTGCCACGGCCACGCGCCCGGGCCGCCGCGCCCCACCGCGCGGACCCCTCACTCCAGACCCTGTTCACCCCCGCCCCCGGGGCCCGTACTCCAACCCCTCGTCCCCCGCAGCCCGGGGACTCCCGCGTTCTACCCGCCGCCTCCTCGCTCCAGACCTTGCCCCTTTCCCCGGGCTCAGGCCTTACTCATTCCGGCTGGCGCCTACCTTGCAGATCTCACGGTCCTCCCCGACCCCCTGACTCCAGAGCCCGCTGTTCTCCACGGACCCCTCACTCCAGACTCTGCTGTCCTCCACGGACCCCTCACTCCAGACCCTCCTGCCCACTCCCGGTGTGCCCTGACTCCAGACCCTGCTCTCCTCCACTGTCTCCTGACTCCAGACCCCGCTGCCCGCTCCCCAGGTCCCCCACCCTCCATCTTTCACCCTCAGCGCACCCACCCATTCCTGGCTTTGTGGTGTGGAAGGCCCTGAGGGAAGAGCAGGGGCTGGGGGGTGGGGAGCACTGGGGTGGGGAAGGGGCGTGCAGCCCGAGACCCGCAGCAGGAGGGGTCTCGTCCAGGGTGACCTGTTGCAGGGCACTGCTTGGGAACTGCTGCCTCGGTGTGGCTGTGCCCTCCCCCTTCCGCCCTTGCCACCGGTTTTGTTTCCCGGAAACACCTCGGATCAGGGAGGGGGTGAGGTGTCTATGCGCCGGGGGCGGTGGCCACGCTGATCTCCCTGCCCCCTTCTGCCCCAACTTTCTGGGGAAGCTTTCATGTTAGGGGCTGACGTCCTAGGCAGGCTTGGGGGTTCTTGGCCTCTGGATGGCATTGTTTGTGGGCAGTGGCCCTGGAGGGCTCCAGCACTTTGTTCCCAGTCTCCCCACAGAGGACCCTGGCCTCCGGGGGTGTCCACACATCATCCATCTGCTGGGGCTTCATCTGCGTGGGTCCTCTGTCCCTACCCCGAAGGACATGGCCAGGCTCAGGCCCCTGTAGCTCGTGGGTGTGAGAGATGAGTGGGAGCACAAAGGCTCCAGTGTAGGGGGGTGATGTCCGCAGGGACCTGATCTGGTCGCCGAAGGAGGTGGTGGTGTCTGTGACGAGGACAGATTGGGAGCCAGACCCGCAGGTTTGAAAGGGGGAAGTTTGCGGTTTCCCTGGTAGTTTGTTTTTGTTTTTCGCTCGTGTCTCCAAATTGTGCCCCCGGAAAGGGACCCCCAGGCTCTGCAAGTAGATGGGCAGGGTGATGGCTGGGGACTGACTGCAGCACCTCTGGGAGTGCATAGGGGGTGCACACACCTGAGATGACCTGCCACCCCCCCCCCTTCCCAGAATGGTGTCAGTAGCCCTGATAATTGGAAGGGGCTGGGGGCCCCCGCTGTGTGTGCCGCATTTGGCTGATGGAAGTGTGACCTGCGTGGGGCTGTGGGGAGGGAGGTGTGAGAGGAGCTGGCTGGACACACCCGCCCCGCCCCAGCGGTGGGCAGAACCCCAGGGGCTCCGGGCTCGCAGTGGTCATGGGGCACAGGGCTTGCTTTCTCTGCCTCAGGGTGGCAGTCGGACCTTCTTGGGTAAAGGGGCTTGTGGTCGGATTTTGACTACCTCTCATTTCTCTTGAGCGGATTGGGGATGAGCGTCTCATTGCCTGGTCCTGGGCGTGTCCCTGCTCGGGGAGGACAGAGCCCCTGTGAAGACAGACTTCTTTGAACTCCTGGTTCCGGTTCCAGCTGGCTTTCCTCCTTTTCCTCTTAATTACATAGTAATTATCTGTGGGTCGAGAGAGGAAGTAGGTGAGGTGTGGTGTTTTTTTTTTTTTTAAAGTTGAAAGCCTTCCCATCTACTCATCCCCGCTCCGGGGAAGCCGGCATGCTAGTCAGTGGACATTCCAGACACCTACAGTGTCACCTGTGTCCATGGGGATTTCCTGGTGGGCCTGAGTAAATGCTTGGGACAGGTCTGGGGGCCCCCGCTGACCCGGTTCCCTCAGGGCTGTACTTATGGAGGGTGGCGTTTCTCCTGGGATGCCCAGTAACCTCTTGTCCCGTGATTGCCTTTGGTGCCCATTCCCCGGCCCCCATGGAGCTGTCCCAGGCCACCTCACGAGCAGCCGGGGTCCCTTGTCCTGGTTGTGGTGGGTTCTTGGTAGAGTCATTCCAGGTGGGCCCTGAAAACCCAGGCCTGAGCAGCTGGGGCTCCGTCTCCTCCTGTGAGGAGTTAGAAGTCCATCAAGGCCCTGGGTCAGGTGATGGGCAGAGGGCTGGGGAAGGAGCAGGAGAGACGGGGTGCTGGGGGCCGCCAGCCTTCAGGCCTTTGGTGGCATTGGGCAGGCCAGTGTGGGCGTGCTGGTTGGGGTCCGCGTCAGCCCGTCGCACCCGATGGATGCCCTGGGGTCTTGGGCTACGCAGCAGGACATGCCAGGGAGCACTCTGATGACTGGTCGGCAATGTTGACGTGTGGCACACTCCGTGAACCTTTGGGGAAGGGGACACCCCAACCAAGTCTTGGTTGGCGTGGGAGGACCCCACCTAGGGCGGTTTCGAGTCTGCTCCCTTCCCCTTTGGGGGCTTGGGGAGCCCGTGTCAGGCCGAGCCCTGAGTGACCTTCTGAGTGTGGAAGACCGCGCGCACGCCTGTGCTCCCCGGTGCCCGCGGGACCGGCCCACGAAGGAGTGGGTGTGGCGGGAGCCTGCTTGTAAGCACTGCCCCGCCCTCACTCTCCCCGTGGATGGTGGCCTGCCTTTACGTCTCTCTCCTGCCCGGCTTCTACAGAAGCTTCTGGTGCAGGCCGTGCTCGCGTGGGGGCCCACACGCAGGGCCGGAGGCGCTGTCACAGGGTGGGGATGACAGCACATCTTTTCCTTGCTCAGAAACCCCGTGTCTTCTTGCTCCCAAGAACAGACCGTGGCTCTGGGCCCGGCTGTCACGCCGCTCCTGTCCAGGCCTTGTCTGGGGTCCCCTCCTCTAGAAGGCCTCCCACGTGCTCTGTTCAACCTCAGGGGCAGCCGGAGGTCCCCTCTGGGAGCCTTCCCCTTTGGGACAGGTCCTTTCCCTTCTGGGAGCTCGGCCACAGCCATAGTCGAATGCTGGGTTATTCCTGTGAGTTCCTGGTGGCGCGGAAGGAAGTCAAGTCAACTAGCAGGCCGGAGCTGGGGTGCGAGGTCGGCTCTCAGGTTACACCTCCCGAGGTTCTGGAGAGCCGCCAGTGACCCGGAGGAGTGAGTCCCTCAGCGGAGAGGGTGGCTGTGGGGACCAGCGTGGACAGAGTGCGTGCAGGGGAGGGTGGGGAAGGGACGCCTCACTACCTTGGGTGGACACCCAGGGGCCATCGCTCCCCCCCCCCCCCCCCCCCGCCGCCGAGGGGGTGCTCCTCGCACTCGGGCAGCTCCCCCCAGAAGCGCCACTCCAGGAGCGTTCTTGGCGGGTGGGCCAGGTGCCTGCCATTTCCGCGCTGCTCAGAGCCTCCTCCCAGACCCTGAGTGGTTCCTAGGGGGGTCCCGGGGCCGGCAGTTGCTGTCTCAGAGGTGGAAAGGGACGTGACGTGTTGTTACCTGCCTTCCTGTTGGGCTGTGATACCTTAGAGTCCGAAGACGGTCGTGTACCCTCCTGGAGCTGACAGCTCATCTGGTCTTGGGTCTGGAGAGACCGCGCAACTCTTCCCTCTGCGGACATGGCCTCCACGGGCAGGCGTTCCCAGTGCTGCCCCAGAGGCCGTGCCTGTCATCGGGGGTCTCTGCTTGCTGTGGTCCCAGGACCGGGCTGCTGGGCACTGAGCTTTTCTGCCAGCCTGTGGTCGTAGGGGCTCTAGACAGCACCCCTCGGTCGAGTGACGCCTCTAGCGGCTTCCCAGCAGAGGGACTGAGGACGTTTTAGTCTCTCCAGGTTCACCTGGGTGCCCCAGGCATTAGAAATCCCAGACAGAGATTTCCAGAAAGTCTGGGGGCTGCGGGGGCGGGGGAGACAGGGATGTGGTTTGCCTGGACGCAGGCACCTGAGGGCTCTCTCACTGGTTCTAGAAGTGCTTAGGGGCTGTGCTAGGGGGCAGATGTCTTTACAGTATGTTTACTGTGCCACCTGTGCATCTGTGCTGGCTCTCAGGACTCACCCCCAGCCGACTCAGGAAGAGCCAACGTACTGGGGGCGGGGGGCGCAGGGTTGTGCCTCTGCCATTACACCAGCAAGGGAGGGTGGTCAGGGGGCTCATGGCTCTGCTCGGTCACGGCCCGCCCTCTTAGTCTGCTGGCCCCCGCTCTGGGCCGCCTTCTCTTTCCTTCAGCTGCACTGATGGGTCTGTTGGAAATTTCTGCTGAGGACACTTTCTAGACTCGGCTCTCTTCCTTTCGGCACTGCTGACATTGGGCTTGGATCGCTCTCTGAGGATGTCCTGGGCGCTGTGGGGGCTGAGCTGCGTCCCGGGCCCCACCCACTCGATGCCAGGAGCCCTCCAGTCGTGACGGCCACAGATGTCCCAGGTGTCGCCCACTGTTCCTGGGGGCAGGATTGTCCCGGGTGAGAGCCCCGCCCTAGAGATTTCCTGCCAACCTGCAGCTGTTGCCGTGAGCTGGAGCCCGTCTCGGGGCCTCGGGGCCTCCCAGGGTCTCGGGGCTTCCCTGGGTCTCGGGGCCTCCCTGGGGGTGTGGCCGGGCCTCCTTGGCTCTCGGTCCCAGTCCCGGACCTATAAAGTACGGCCCTCCCTCGCCCCCCGGAGCAGGAAGGCTCAGGAAGCAGGTGGGGAGAAGGCGATGGGGGCAGGTCATTCCAGCAGCCATTGGGGAGGTGGCCTGTGCTGCCTTGTGGCTCCCTGGTGGCCAGGGTCGCCCCACGCCCGCCCCGCAGGGGGCGGCTGTGCCTCCCTGCCACTCTGCTGTGTCCTGCTCCTTCCTGGTTTCCTTGCTGGCCGCCTGACTGCAGGGGGAGGACTCGTACCTGCTGCCCAGGGAGGGGAGGGGAAGGGGGGGTCTGCCTTCTGTTCTGGGTGGAGGGCCCCGCAGCCAGGTGGGCCGGGGAGCTGGTCAGGAGATGTCTTTGGTTGGTGGAGAGCAGAGAGCCACAGCGGATGCTGCACTGTCTCCTTCCAAACCTGAGGGCCCTGCTCGGCTGGTCCCCACCCACCTCATGGCTCTTGCCCTGGCCCCCTGCTCCCCGGTGCCTCTCACCCCTGGGCCTCGGCTTCCCCGGCTGAGGTCGCTGGGTGGTGACCCCGGTGGAGTCCCCCGGTGGGAATGGGACTCAGGCCACACGGCTAGTTGACAGGACACCGGTGGCCTTGGCGAAAACACAGTAGGTGAAACTCACTTTATCTTGTTTTGCTCAACATATTTAGGGTCACGTAAGCGTGTCCTTGCTGTTAGAGGTTGTTGAGACGGTTTGGTGTTTTCTTCCCGTTTGGGTGTGTATTTTATAGTCTCGGTTCGTCACCCCTTGGAAGCTAAATTTTCTTTGGAAATGCTGGATCTTAAGAAGTACACAGGACTGAGTAGAAAATTAGCGCCCTTGCAACCAGGAGGCTCTCGGGAGGTCTGTCAGTCGGCCGTGTCTAGGGACCTCGGTTTCAGCCAGCCAAATGTTGCCGGGGATGAGCGTGTCCCCCACACCGCGAGGGGCGTAGCCATACCGAAAGGTATCTGTTGCTCAGCTGGAGTTGGTGTTCACTGCGCGCCTTGCGTTCTTATCCGCCCTACCTGGCTGCTGATGCCAGGGCCGCTTTGGGCTGGGGCGGGTGGCTGACTGGCCTGTGAAGTGTGGAGCGGAACCTTCACGGTCTCACGGTGGCCCCCAGGCCACACTCCGGCCGCTCCGGCCACCCGCATCAGCATCTCGGATGGAATCCGCGTTTTCAGCAGTCCTGTGAGTGAATTCTGGTGCGGTCTCCTGGGTGTTGGGGACTGTTCCGTCTCGGGGCCGATCTAGGGGACTGTGATTGGGGGCTGCCACACTGGGGCCAGAGGCAAGGGCTGGGCAGCTGTGGGGTTTCTTTGGGTCTTGAACCGGTCCCCACTGCTGCATGGGGAGGGCAGCGTCCCGAGTGCCTTAGGTCGGCCAGCTCCTGGTGAGCCCTGCGCAGGTAAGTGCGGGTCCTGCCGTCTCCCCGAGCCCCTCACTGGGCCTGGTGCGCCTTCAGCTGTGCCGAGTGAGCTCTGTGTCCTCCCCGTGGGCTGCGCCTGTGGGGGCAGGGGGCTCGCCCAGGGCCACGGAGAGGGGCCGAGGCACGCAGCTTGGGGTCGCCGAGCCAGGCCTCCCACCTCTCCTGCGTCATACACTTCCTGTGGCCCCACGGGCCCTGAGCAGGAGGCGTGGCCCCGGCTGTGGGCTTTCTGCACGGATCTCCCCACTCGCTGTGCCTTTTTCACCAGCTTTATTGACACATCACACTCTCCACTTGGTTTTAGTCGAGACGAATTCACAAAACCGGACAAATTCACTGGAATGTGCACCTTGGTAGGTTTGTTTTTCAAATTTTTTTGTTTTTGAACTTTATTTCAGAGAGAGAGCCCTTGTGCGTGCATGGGGGAGGGGCAGAGAGAATCCCAAGCGGGCTCTAAGCCGTCAGCATGGAGCCCGACTGGGGGCTTGAACTCAATGAGCCTGTGAGATTGTGACCTGAGCCGAAATCAAGTCAGAAGCTTAGCTGACTGAGCCACCCAGGCCCCACTTTGGTGGTTTTTAATATAGTCACAGGGCTGTGCAACCGTCACCTCTGTTCAAATCCCGAGCATCCCATTACCCCAAAAGAAGCCCCATCCCCATCAGCCAGCCCCCTGAGCCCCCGGTCCCCACGAGCCCCCTTCCTGTCCGTGGATGAGTCTGTCTGGACGTTTCACACACATGGGCTCACACCCCGCGCGGCCTCTCGTGTCGGGTTCCCTCCCTGAGCGTCGTGTGTTCGGGTCCGTCTGCGGGGTGGCGGGGGTGGGCGCCTCGCTCCTGCTGCGGCCGAGGGACGTGAGTGTGCACGGGGGACGCGTGTGTATCCATTCACCCGTCTGTGGACGTGTGGGCTGTGTCCGCCTTTCGGCTGCTGTGGACACGGTTTTGTGTGGACGTGTGTTTTCGGTTCTCTTGGGTGGACACTGAAGAGCAGTGTTGCTGGGTCGCTTGGTGGCTCCGTGTTTAACTTTTTGAGGAACCGGTGGCCGTTTTCCACAGTGGCCACTCGTGTCTCCTTCCTGGGTCAGGGTCCGATCCCTTTCCGGGCACGTCTGCCTCCTCTGGGCACCCTGACCGGTTTCTCTGCAGGCCCGCCTCCCCGCTGCCCGGCACTTTCTAGAAAGCCGGGCTCCCGAGCCTCATGCGGCAGGTCTCCTGGCTCCCGAGGCCGTGGGCTCCCCTCATCCACCCCCCTCTGAGCGGTGAGTCCGGTGTCTTCAAGGGACACGTGGGCCTTGTGAGGACACAGAGTCAGTGCCCTGGTTTTGGTGGTTTTAAGTGGCGGAAACGCCGTGCGCGCACGTGGGTAAGCACGTGCTGACCCTACAGGGGAACATGGAAGGACGTTGGGAGAAGCCCCTCGGAGCCTGGCAGGTGGGCACCACTGGCACTTCAGCGTGACCCTGTGGGCATCTGAAACACAGGAGCGCGCTCAACCATGGGACCTGCCAGGCGGTGCCCGCCCTGGACGGCCGGCGCGGCTCTGACTGTGGGGGGGACAGAAACCCCTGGAAGGCCCCGTGGAGGCTCAGGTGTGGGCTGAGTGGGGGGCACATGGGGCACGCGCTAGACTCCTTCCGGGGGGGCTGCTGCCTCCGTGTCGCCTGCGTTGACGAAGCTGTCGGCCCTTCCGGCCCTGGCGAGAGTCACTGGGGTCCCTGGTCCGCCGCCGTGCCTGGTTCTGGGGGACACGTGTGGGTCGAGGGGTGGTCCTTACCCTGAGGGAGTCCCTCCTGCAGGTAGCCCAGTGCAGCCCCAGTAGAACCAGAGAGACGGGGCAGTGCCCTCTCTGTGCGTTCTGGGTGGTTTGCAGGGGCCTTGGCCCTCCAGGGCCCACACCGTGGCCTCCGACCTTTGGACGCCCGGAGGCTTCGCGTGTGCTCTACCCCGAGCTCACCCCTGAGGGTGGCCAGGCCTGGGGCAGAAGGGAAGAGGCTAAGCTCCGCCTGCCTCCCCTTCCTCCCCCCCTCCTTGCCCCTCCTCCCCGCTCCTCCCCTCCCCCCTCTGCCCTCCTCTTCCCCCTCCTCCCCCCTCCCCCCCTCCTCTTTCCCACTCCACACCCACTCCCCCCCTTCCCTGCTCCCCCCTCCTCCCCCACTGTTGTGCATTGTTCTCATGGTGGAGTATTCACTCACCTGGAGGGAGAAAGCGGATCCCTGCGTGGGAAGGGCGGACGCGGGAGTCCTGGCGTTTCTCCCCACACCCCAGCTTGTGAGGGGCCCCTGAGCCCGCGAGGCCACCTCTGGGACCTCTGCCCACACACAGGGATATGCTTTATGGGGCTGGCACCATCACTGCTGCCTTTCTGTGCGGAGGCCACTGAACCTGCAGAGTGGTGGGCGGTCCCTTGTCCCCCTGCGGGCCTGTGGCAGTGCAGACGCCTCCTCCACCCCCTTGGAGGATGTCCCCTAGGAAGCACGGTTCTGCTGACGTCACGGTCTTTATTCCCGCACTCTTGTGACTCCTGAACGCCACTCCTGTTCTCAGTCTCCGACAGCCTGACCGGTGGCGATGGTCTCCGTCACCGATGAGCCTTGAACAACACGGGCGTTGGGGGCGCCGGCCTCTGACGGCCGAAAATCCACGTGGAACGCCTGAGTCCTCCAACGCCGTTGACCGGAAGCCTCGCCCGCGACTAAACCGTCACCGACACGGGTCTTTGCGTGCCTTCTACGGCAGAGCGAGCTAGAGGGAGTGAGCGCCCCGGGAAGGCGGAGGAGGAGGAAGTGCTCTACGGGGCACATCGATGGAAAAGTCCGGAGTGCGTGGGTGCCAGCCCGCGCTTCCCGAGGCCGGTGCACGTGGCCCGCCGTCGTGGGGCCGTTTGTGTTTCTTCTGGGGCTTTTGCCTGTTCTCTCTTTTGCGTCCTGTCGTTTCTGGATAGTGTGCCGTCACCGTGAAGGTAGTGACCGCCCCTCCCTGCGTCTGTGTCCTCTCTTCGCGGGGACGCTGGTCTGAGGAGAGGGCCTACCCTGATTTGCAAATAGGGTCACGTTTCTGGGGGTCAGGACGTGACTTCTTGGGGACACAAGCCCGCCCACCCCGAGGACTGCTGTGCTGCTGGCGTCGCGGTCGCAGTCACGCTGGGCCGGTGGGCCTGCCAGGTGAGCGGCGCCCTGGGGACCATCACGTGCGGTGGGACGCGCCTGCCCCCTTGACAGGCAGTAGCTCCGTGAAAAGGTGCGGGTGGGGGTTTGCGGGCACAGGTGGGTGCTTGCTGATGATGGCTGGTTCCAGACGTGCGCCCTCCAGGACAGTGTGCGCCAGCCCCGGGCAGCTGCCGAGCCCTGGCACACGTCCGGCACGACCGAGCGTGTTTCCGGTGACGTGACGGTGACTCCTTGCTGGACGGCTCCACGTGGACTGTGTGCGGGGCGTTGGGGGGTGGGGGGGAGGGAGGGTCAGTGCTGCCTGAGCAGCAGGACCCAGCCGGACGCTCGTGCCATTAGTGGCCCAGTGTCTCACGCGAGCCATCCGGTGGAGGGCCTGCGCCCGGACCAGCCACGCGGGCATCCCTGTCATCACCCCGGACCCCTCCCGTTTGCCTTCAGCCCTTCGTTACGGAAATGTTCGGACGCAACTGGGTGCAGAGAGGGGCCCCACGGTCACCAGCCTCCCGGATATCATTTCCTGCCGCTGGAGATAGAGCAGGAGGTGCCGGCAGGTGACCCTGGGCCTCGCCATGGCCCCACCGTCTGGAGGACGGCTGCTGGCAATTCTTTGCTCAGTCCTGGTGGCCACAGTCTAGGCTGTGGGGCTTGTGGTCGGGACCTTGCCTCTCTTTTGTAACCTGATTAATTCTGAGAGAATCCCAGCGTGTCCAGAGGTCACAAGAAAAGTACAATGCTCTGGACACGCCTACTCTTCACGGCCCAGCAGCCTGTCACCTGTGCCTCTGTCCCTCGCCTGCCGCGACGGGACCAGCCCGTCTCCTGTCCCTGCGTCCCGGCCAGGACTCTGGGCAGGAACCCTGTGCCCCCTCAGTGCGCCTGCGGGCTTACGCTCACCCTGGACATCGGCCTTTCCCTCCTGGTCACTGAGAAGTGACCTCAGGCCACCCTCTTGGCACACGTAGCCTGTGTCTGTGGTTCCCACGGATGACGGTTCTCCCGCTTTCACCCCGCCGGTTAGCTGGCAGCCCCCGCCGTGGGGGTCGGGGTGGGGTGTGCAGTCTCCTCCCCGGTTTATTTGGGGTTGGGGTCCTTCATGGTAGCTCCACTGTGACGATCCGTTTCTGCGTAAGTTGCGTCAACACGGGCCTCGTCGCGGGGGGCCGGTTGGGCTGGCGCCTGTGCCTGCCATTTTGGGGCCACTTCCTTCCTCTTTGTCCTAACGTGACCTCACGGGTGACCTTGGACTTCGCGGCTGCTGCTACAAGGTCGGCCGTGTCTCCGGGGTCCAGGTCGCTCCTGGGGAGTGGCACCCACAAGGGGAACTCGGGGCTCCTGGGGCACCGTGACCCTGAGCCCAGGTGACTCTTGGGGAGGGGGCCTCGCCTACACGTCAGCAAGCTCGGGAGGGATGCGCGTGCCCAGGGATGCCCGGTTGGGTCCCGAGTGAGGCGCGTGCTTCTGAGTCCGCACCCACCACCGGCTCCTACCTGTGTTTAGGCAGGAGGCTGCCTGCGTCTGCACGTGCCCCAGCTCTGGGCCGGGGCTGGTGATGTCAGCCAGGGACTGTGACATCACTGAGTGGGGCAGGTCAGAGAAGGGGGTTTTTGGAGCCTCCACCAGGGGAGCTGGCCCCTGGCCCTGACAAGATGGGGGACGCCCCCAAAACCACAGCAGGTAACTCAGCTGAGGGGGGTGCTCGCAGGACGGCACTGCCCCGGCCCGGAGCAGTCTCTCCAAAACCCGCTCGGTGTGGCCACGGCGGGCCGGCAGCTTCCAGGGGCTCTGCCTGGGCGCTGGGCAGTGGTCCCTGGGGTGGGGGCAGGACACCGTCCTGCGGTGGGGGTCCTACCCCGTGTCAGGAACCAGGGCCCATGTTGGTTGCCTCGGGATGGGGTTTATTTTCGTCCCGAGTGAGGGATGGGAGGCCCTCTCCCCCAGGACAATTATTTTTAGCTCTGGCGCTGGGCCTGGGCCGACAGCAGACACTTCCGCTCCCCTGAGGTCTCGGGTTACCCTGCCTCCCCCAGGTATGCCAGGCTGGGCCCCTGCCCGCTCCTGGGACCTGGAGCAGCATCATTCTCACTAGGCTCTGGCCCCAGACCTGTTTCAGCGGCACTGTGTCGTCCCTGTCCCTGCTTCCCACCCGCCAGCACGTGATTCGCTCTTGCCATTCCCCTGCGGGTCCCACCTGGCTTTCAGAGTGTCCCGAGGGGACCCAGAATGCTCCCATGTGGCCCGTGCTGGGTGGGGTGGCCTGCCAGGGCATGCTGAGTTTGGCCACCGTCCGGAGCATTTGCAAGTCTGTGCTGCCTTTGGGGTTGTGGGGTGGTGGCCCTTTCCTCGTGAATAGGGGCCGGTGTCCTCCGGGCTGTCCGTGGAAGGGGTCGCAGTGGAGGGCTGTTCCCCCGCCTCCATGGCGCCTGCCATCCTCTGCGGGCGGTGACCCACGTGGCGGCCGTACGCCCTGTTGTAAGGAGACCTACAGGGGCAGACGTGAACCAACCCGTGGCCAGCACGCGGCTTGGGGAAGCTGCCGTTGGGGGGCGCCGGCGTTGTGTCGAGGGACCTGTGGGCCCCGGGACCGGCGGTGGGGCGGTGCGTGCATGAGCAGGCCTCCAGCGTTGCGCCCGGTCGCCTGGTCTCTGTTGCCCGCTGGGCCGTCAGAGGCCCCCTTGGGACCATGAGGCCACGAGGGGCTGCAGGGAGGCGCACGCAGAGGGAGCCTGTTGTGGAGTGGGGAGGCTGGTGGAGGCCGCTGCCAGACCCTGGACCCCCAGCGTCACAGGGATCTCTCAGAGGGGACCCTAGAAGTCGTCCCACAGGGGCACGTGGGCCTCCCTGGCCCACAGAGGGCGGCTCTGCGCACCCAGGAAGGGTTTGCACCCCAGATCACGAGGCCGGGCGGAGATGGAGGGCGTGCCTGCTGATCTGGGGTGGGGACCGAGGGCGCCTCCCACCTGGAAGCGCAGGTGGGGGTCACTGCGCAGGGGGTGAGGGGGCTGCTAGGGCCGAGGAGGGGCCTCCCAGGAGGGCTGCGGGCTAAGGTGCAAAAGCGGGAGGCGTCCAGAGGGGCGGCTCCTGTGTGCCTCGGGGCAGAGTGGTACAGGCACTTCCTGCCCCATGAAGCCTGTGTGCAGGGTGGGGTGGGGGGTGGAGTCCGGAGCTGAGTCTCCCTGCCTGCAGAGGGGGTCGCCGAGCCCTCCCCAGACCCTGTGCTCTGCACCGCAGCCTCTCCAGCTCCGTTCTGGTGCCCTGTCCCGGCATGAGCTCCTGTGTGCCGGGAACGGGTTGCTTCAGAAGGGCCGAGACCCTCCCATCACTCGGGAGGCGCCCAGGGTTTGAGAAGCTGCGTGCCAGGCCCCAGGACAAAGACCGCATCTATCATTATTTGCCCCGAGTGTGTGTCCCCCGGCTTCATCTGCGTGGAGGCCGTCCCTGGCCGCCTGCTTCTGTGTGGCCCCGAGGAGGTCCCGCTCCTGGCTTCTGCCACGTTTCTTTGACGCTTCCTCTTCGGGGCGCGCCCAGGGCCCTTCGGCCCTGAGTTCTGCCGTCATCAGGACAGTGCAGATTATGAGATGAGGGCGAGTTCTGTCTCCTTGGAGTCTTTTGATTTCCCGCGGATTTTCCATCTGATTGACTCTGGTGGCCCGTGTGTGTCTGTGTCTGTCTGTCCATGGCGTCTGTGCATGTGTGCGTGTGCACATGCATACGTCCTTAATTACTTTGTGACGGAAGGTGTGTGTCTGGAAGGAAAGCAAGCATTCGGGGGGCTGCAGACTAGAAGCTCACCCACCGCAGACCGCGGCACCGGGGCCGGAGGGCACCGTTGTGCGTGGTGTGCGGGCTTCCGGGAAGTCGTGCTGCCAGTTGGAAGTTTCCGTCTGAGCCAGCAGGTGCACTTCCCGGTGTGTGCCGGGAGAAACAGAAACTCGTGTCCACACGGGAACTTGTGCACCAGCGTCCGTCCGCACACACACTTCTCAGCACCCAAGGATGGACACGACCCAGATGTCCGCTGACAGACAAACAGATACACTTGGTCCACCGCACATGCGCACGTCCCTCGGCCGCAAGCAGGAGCGAGGCGCCCACACCCGCCGCCCCGTGGACGGACCCTGAACACGTGACGCTCAGGGAGGGAACCAGACACGAGAGGCCACATGGGGTGTGAGCCCGCGTGTGTGAAACGTCCGGAACAGGCTCATCCACGGACACAAAGCGGGGGGGGCTCGTGGGTACTGGGGGGTGACTGCTTGATGGGGATGGGGTTTTTTTATTTTGGTTGATGGAATGTTCTGGAATTGGATCACGGTGACGGTTGCATAACTGGATGTATTGAAGACCTCTGAATCGTACACTTTTGGAGGGCGAGTTGTATGGTATGTGGATCGTTATCTCCGTAATGCAAATAACAATAAACTAGGGACTTTGAAGCCAAAGCATGTGGTCTCCACCCTGCGGAGGAAAGAAGTGCCCTCTGGCTTTTCTCTTCGGATGGACCTGATGCCCCCACCATGCGCGGGGAGCAAGGCTCTGGCATGAGCTCAGGAGGGCGGCTGCAGCCGGTGGAGGACTTTGTTCTAATAGTAAACTTCAGACTAGGGTCCGTCCGTGTAGACTCACCTTCAGGTGGACAGAGGTATTCGCAGGCCTCTGGGTGCTCATGGTGGGCGGGGGACGGGTCCCATCGGCCCCAGACGTACACATTCCGTCCCGGGTGAGCCCAGCCACCGTCCTGAGACCCCATCCCCCCTGCCTGTTCTAGGCCATGCCACTGATGGAGCGAGGAAGTTGGGGATCTGTGCAGACATCCTCCTTTGGGGTTGGGCCCTGTTCCTGACTGGTCCTCCAGGACCCACTGGAGCGATGGCCCAGGGTCCCCAGGGCGCACCAGAGTGATGGCCCCCAAGGCAGGCAGGGCCTGAGGTCTTCGTGGCTCAGGCAGGGGGGTGGGAGGAGCTTTCCAAGCCATGCGGACGCGCACGTGTGTGCACCACATCCCGGACCCCCTCCGTGGGGGCGTCCCGGTCCTGGGCCTGTCAGCGTCGAGGGAGTACTGGGGTCAGGTGACACGGTCACTGCCTCCCTGGGACGTCCCGCAGCAAGGGCGCTTCCACGCCCTGCCCACCCCCCTCACCCAGCCTCGGTGTCGTTCCCTCGAGGTGAAACCGCTGCCTGCCCCTACCCGCACTGAGCCCGGCGGTGCCCACACTGCCCTGTCTTCTGTCGCCTGGGCTCTGGTGGTTGCTCACGGACGGTCAGAGGTGCACGGCCTCTGCAGGATGTGGGAAGGCGTCTGGTGCCTGTGGGGCGGGAACTTGTAAGCTGAGTTGTGGCGCTCTGGGCCTGATGGCGGTGTGGCCCCTGGTGCTGCACTCAGACTCTAAAGGGGGACGCGTTTGGTAGGGGGCGCTTAGAGGAGCTCGTTGGTGGTTTCTTTTTGAGGACATCCTTCAGCTTTGGCACGAGCAGCTGGCGGGGGTTGCAGGCGGAGGCGTGGCTGAGAGGCCAGCTTGGTGGCAACCACAGGCTGCAGGGACGGGGGATGGGGGGGGTGGTTGGGGAGGGCTGGGCCTGGGGACACAGACCCGGGTGGTTTCTGTGGGCACCTGTCCCTCACTGCACCCAGCTGGGGTGGCTGCCTGCCTGCCCCCTGCATCCTGGGGGCTGCTCAGTGTCTGCCCTGCCCTCCACAAGGCCAGCTTCGTACCCAAGGGGCCAAGGCCAGTCCCACCCCAGTGGCACGCACGGCCTGTGCCCTGTCAAGCTCGGAGCCCGCCTGACCTCCCTCGGCAGCTGCTGCCCAAGTGAAGCCTTGCCAGGGTCAGGATCCTCCGCAGCCCCACCTGACCGCAGGGTCACAGGCTCCTGGAATTAGGCCCAGGGGCATGGTGGGGTGGGGTGCTGTGCGGGGTGCAGTTCAGGAGCCTCTGAGGTCAGTGGTGAGGGCCTGTCTCCCAACCTTGGGCACATTCTGCTCTGTTGTCTGTCTTCTCTCTACCTAGGAGCAGACCCTTGGCTTGGGGAGAGGGCCAGCCCTCTCTGCACCCAGCCTTGGTCCCCACACCTGGCTTTAAGGTTCTAGGGCCCCTGTCACTTGACTGGCCGTCACCTCTGCCAGCACAGTTGTGCTTGAGCCGTGGGGTGGGGGTCACTCGACAGAGCTCCCCTCACACGTGCAATTCACAATGGCCTGAGTCACCGCACTCCTGTGCACCCCAGAAAGTCCCGGTCGCGTCTGTGCCTTGAGAGATCTTTCCAGGATGCCACTATGCTGCACAAGCCTCTGTGGCGTGGTTTTCCGCTGCCACCGCAGTCTTGGGTCTCCCTGCCAGTCTGGGCTCTGGACCCCGGGGCTGCGTCGGGGGCAGGGGGACAGGTTCCGGCCTGGACTCTAACCTGTGCCTTTGTTTCTCCGCCAGCTGGGAGCCACGAGATTTGAGGCGGCGGGACCGGTCAACAGAATGCGTCCTCCCTCTGCACGCGACCCCGAGGCCACCGAGATGAGCGCCACGGCCGGGCCCTGGCAAGCGCCCACGTCTCACTAGCAGGGAGCCCGCCGGGCCACCATGGTGTACTAGCCCCGAAGAGCCGCCCGCAACCTCAGGTCTGCACAGACCCGGGATTTGCTCGGCAGCAGAGTCACCGTGGAGAGGCCAGGGTACCACAAACTTATGGATTTTGACAAGAAAGGAGGGAGAGGGGAGTCGGAGGAGGGTCGGAGAATGTCCAAGGCCAGCGGCCGGACCAGCCATGGCGTCCGGAGCTCGGGGACCAGCTCGGGGGTCCTGATGGTGGGCCCCAACTTCCGGGTCGGGAAGAAGATAGGCTGTGGCAACTTCGGGGAGCTCCGGCTAGGTGAGCCCACTCGTGTGTGCGTTCTGGGGCTCGGGGGAGGGGAGGTCCTGGCAGGGCCACGGTCACCGCTTCCAGATGGTTTCCAGATTGTTGGGACTGGGGATTCAGGTACCTGTGAGTTTCTGCCCCCAAAGGAGGAGGCTGTGCTGGAGGGGCGGGTGCCCGGCCTCACCCCTGCGTTGCTGAGGGCCAGTTTTGTGTGTGTGTGTGTTGGGGGGGGGTCTGGGCCCCCGTGTGGGTGGACCCACGTGGAAGCCGTTAGCTTCTAGCTGGTGGGTGCGGGTGCATGTGCAAGGTGAAGCGAGAGCTCGGCTCCCTCTCCGTACTTGGCTCAGCAACCGTAAGCGGGGCCGGGGCCGGTGTCACTGGTGGCCCCTCGGGGCTGGGTTGACCTCCCTGTCCTGAGCCAGAGCCGTACCTCAGCCGCTGCAGAGGCTGCCAGGATTGGGCTTGCGGAGTCTCACTGCCTGACTGTGGCTTCCCCGGCCCCAGGCTCAGGGTTTCTGAGCCAGCAACGGGCAAGGGCTGGGCTCCAGTCTCCGCGTGCAGGTTGGTGGGGCGGGCAGGGCGGGTGCTGGGCTCCAACACCAGAGGCGTCTGTCATTCAGCGACTGACACTGCTGGCTTCACGGGAGACACAGGCGCCTTCCCCAGAGCACGGACCAGGTGTGCCCGGCCCGGCCCGCACAGCAGGGCCCCCGGCAACCTGGTGACCAGTCTGCAGCTCGTGCCAGATGGAGCCGCCTCGACGCACGCCTGCCCCGTTAGGATGCGTGCGTGTGCACACGCGGGCTCATGCACGCAGACGGACACACAGCGGGCCCGGTCCTGACCTGCGGCCTGGTGTCCGGATCACAAGTCTGTACAGCAGGGGTCTTGTGCACCGACAGAAGAGCGCGTGTACTGGGCCGTGGGCGCAGCGGCTGGTAGCTTAAAGCGTTTTCCGAAACTGAGGTATGTGTTCTCTGCCCGGCTTTTGCTCTGCGAGGTTTTGCAAGTGTCCCTGCGGTTGGGTGTGTAGGCGACCGGTTGCTGTCTGTCACCCTGTCCGTCTGTGTGACTGCACTTCATCGTCCACGTCTGTCGTCCTGCTCAGGGACGCTCAGCCGGGTGTAGATTTCGCTGCCGTGAATGAAACTGGCCTGAGCGCCCCCCTCCGAGTCCCACGCACGAGTGTTTCTGTTGAAGCCCCAGGTCGGAGGGGAGGCGTGTGTCGATGAGAAAGTGCGGACTGGTCTCCAGAGTGACGGTAGCTTTTCTGAGCTCCCGCGGGCAGCACGTGAAGGTCCGGGGTACCCCAGTCCTCGCCACCATCTCAGCGGCCAGGCTTTTCCACCTTGAACGTGCGCGTGGATGTGACGGGGTTTTCGTGTGGCTTCCCTGATGACAGTAAGCTGGACGTTCCGTGTCCGAGAGCTCCTTTTTACCTCTGGCGTCCGATTTCGATCCTGCGCCGTTTAAGGTGGTTTTCTTTGTGGCAATCCCGGTTGGGGCTCCTTGGAGCCGCGTAGGTGTGTATGATGCTTCCTCATTAAATTGGAAAAACTTCAGTTATTACTTCTTCGGGTTTTTTTCTGCCTCCGTTTGTGTCTCTGCATCCTCAGACTCCAGTTACACGTACGTGGAGAGGGTTTGATGCTTTGCTGTAGGTCCCTCAGGCTGCTCTTCGGTTTTCTTGTCGTTTTTTTTCCCCCTGCTTCACTCCAGTTGCCTTTTGCTCTCGTGTGAGTTCACCCTTCTTTTTTGCTGCCGCGTCCAGTCTGTTGTTGGAGTCATTCTGGTGACTTCTTGATTTTCTGTGTGGCATTTGTGACTCCGCTCGACCCCTGCTTCTCTCTCTCTCGGGATCTCCCAGCTGCTTGTTCATTTGCTTTTAAACCTCATACCTACTTGTAACCGTTTTACAGGCCAGGTCTTTGGCGCCTTTGACTATGTTTTTCCTTGTGATTGTCTGATTTGCCTCCTTTTCTACACGAGTGGTGTTTCACGTGTTGGAAATTGTGGGTGTCTCATGGTATTGGTCGGGGTTCTGCCTTGTCCTGGAGACCCGTCTCGATAGTGCGAGGGCCGGGTTTTGGCTCCGTTAGGGGAGGCTGAGGGCTGACCTTACTCGAAGCCTGGAGCCACCCGGTCCCGAGGCGAGGGCTTTCTGGGTTCTCGGCCGAATGTCAGGGGAGGTCAGGGCAGCCTCCGCACGCTGGATGGCCACGGCTCCAGCCCTGTGTGGCCCCCGGAACCTTCCTCCTGCTCGCGGCCCCTCGGGAGGTACTTCCCGTCTGGCCTCTGGACTCTTGCCTTCAGCCCGTGCAGGGGGCGAGGCTCTCAGAGTCCCGAGTGCCTGAGCTCCAGCCCCTGCGGCCTGCACGTCCCCAGACCCCAGCCGTGCCGGACACACCCACTCTCGCCTTCACCTCGGGCTGCACTTCAAGGAGACTGGCTCTCCCTGAACTCACGTGTGCAGTCAAAACACGAAGGTTTCTTCAACAGGACACAGTAAAGTTAGCAGTTCCCAGAAAGGCTCAATAGAACATCTGCTTATGAGAACGCGTGGTTAAGAGCGAGGCTGGGCAGGCCGCGGGCAGGGCACCGCTTGCACAGTGTGACGCTCGCACAGGGCACCGTGTGAAGGCGCTGGTTCCTGCGCACAGATGCTGCGATGAAAAACGGGCAAGAGGGGTGCTGGCGGGCTCAGTCGGAGAAGCACATGGCTCTTGATCTCGGGGTCACGAGTTTGAGCCCCAGCGTGGGCCGTAGAGGTTTCTTAAAAAGTTGCAAATGGGCGACAGACGTGAACGGACACTTCGCAAAAGCAGACAGGCCAACAGCCGGGGAGCACGGGAGGCTTTCCGCCGCAGGAGCCCGAGCAAGGCAGCCGCGTGCGTTCCTCCCACGGGGGGGCCACCCCAGCAAACCTGCCAGACGAGGGAGCCCGCCGGCCCGTCGGAGGTCCTGTGTGGCGCCGCTCACGTCAGCCGTGCTTGTAGAAGGACCCTGGGGACGGGGTGGTCGTCCCCCAGGGTCACGGGTAAGCCAGGCAGTGTCCCCGTGACGGACGTGCTGCAGCGCGGCGTGCAGGAGGACCCAGGGAGGAGAGAACGTGCCGGATGATTCCGCCTCGGAGGCTCCCTCTCGGGACATGAAGGTGGAGACTGACCGGGCAGGGGCGTGCGTGGTGGCCACGTTTTCTGTCCCGATACAGGGCTGGCATTGCACAGGGTTCCGCGTTTGCCAGAGCTCCCGGTCCGAGGCACGTAAGGCGTGTGCATTACAGGTAACTGTCTCCCTGGGGAGAACGAGCACTGGGTCCACCCTGAGCTTAATCCGTGGCCTTAATAGGCTGGGATGTTGACGGGACAGGCTGCTGATGTCTGCGACTTTGAGATGCTTTTTTTTTTTTTTTTTTTCAATGAAAAATAAGGGAGGTCCAGCGGTGCCTGGGTGGCTCGGTCGGTTGAGGGCCTCACTCTCGATTTTGGCTCAGGCCATGGCCCCAGGCTCTGCGCTGAGCACAGAGCCTGCTTAAGATTCTTCCTCCTCCCTCTGCCCCTTCCCCACTGGCGCTTGCGCTCTGTCTCGAAAATAAAAAAACAAAAGAGCAGGGGCGACAGGTGCGCAGATACGCAGCGGGACGAAGAGCAGGTTACTGATGCCATCTAGGCGGTAAGGACGTGGGTCTTCCCTGCACCGGTTTTCCATTTTTTTGGTTTGAAACTTTCATAACACAGGAGGCAAAAACCTATTTGTAATCAAAGCCCAGGGAGCAGGGCTTGAGGGGAACTTTCTTTCCCTGCTGAGAGTCCGCAGGAAGCCTCTCAGTTGTCACACCGAGTGAACCGAGGTCTGCGGGAAGATGGGGCCCCTCTGCCCACCCCTTCCAGGCCGTGGCAAGAAATGGGGGAAGCGGAAAAACCGACCGGGGAAGCAGCGAGCTGGGGCTAAGCCCAGAGGCGTGATCACGCGCACGCAACAGCCAGAGCGATCTCTCGAGAAGCAGTTAGAAATGAATGTTTCTGTTTGAGCAACAAAGAGTTGGAAAATAAAAATTGAAAAGCAGTACCATTGTAAGTGTGCCCAGACCTGCCCAGTGCCTCCGGAATAAGTTACTAAAGGACGTGCAGGCTCTTCACCAGGAACCGAAAACATCAACAAGGGAAGTTAATTCCCAGTCGTGGCTGGGGCCGGGATGTCCCCTCCTCAGCCTCTCCTGCAGCCCTCTGGGGACGTTGACAGGCCGACTCTGAAACGGCCCCTTGGAACAGAGGCCCGAGAGCGGCCGACGCAGGGCCAGGCACCTCGCAGCACGATGGGGCGGGGCGGTGACCCATGAGGTGGGCTGACGTGCGTGGGGAGCCCTGGCCGTGTCCTGTGAGGCGGCACTCAGCCATGTCTCTGCCACCACATCGGGGCGGGTGTCGCCCAGACCGCGCACCGGGATGGAGAGGAAGCCGAGGCCTTCTCCCACGATGGATCCTACTCAGGACAGCGGGACAGGTGGTGATGGAGCAGGTGTCCCATGTGGGGGCCACGTCCGTGGACTTCAGGGCCTGGTGAGGCCAGTCCAAGGGCAGGGACAGGACAGTGCGGGCAGGGGCACAGGCGCGCACAGCGCCGTGCACGGTCATTTCCACAGGGGCTGGGGGCCAGCAGTTAGACTCGAGGGGTCGGGCGGCCCCTCCGTCACGTGGCAGGTGGGGGCCGGGTGTCCGCACACAGGGAGGTGAGACCCTTCACAGAAGCCCCAAGCTGCGGGAAGGCCCGTCTGGGGTACTGCCGGCGCCAGGGGCTCGAGTTTTGACAGCTCTGTGAGTTTGGGCTCCCTAGGGGTCCTGAGGGCTGGTGATGGGCTTGGGAAGGCCGTGTGCCCTGGGCTGTGTGTGTCTCTCACCCACGAGGCACACACTCCCAGCCCCAGGTGTGGTGACTCGGTTGCCCCGAGAAGCCAGCCAGGGACTCTCAGCCTACCAGGTGCTGCCGGGCAGGGTGTCACCGGAGCACAGGTTCCTTCCTGCACGGGCAGGGGCCTGGGGCCAGTCCCTTCTTCTCTGTGCCACGAGGGAGCTCCCCACCCTGAGGGCCGGGAGAAGGGTATGCAAGCACCTTGGGTGAGTCCTTTGCAGGACTTGACCAGGACAGGCCTGTCTGTGGGGCTTCTTGTGGGGGTTGGGGGCCTTGCTCCACGGTGAGGGGGAGGCGGGGTCCAGGGAGCTGGGGGGGGGGCAGGGGCCTGGATGCCTCCTGGTTCTCCGCGGTGGGAGCGGAAGGGGGGCGCCCCGGGATCACCGCGGCCGTCTGTTCTCTTTGTTTTTGTAGATGGGAGAAATTGGAGCGAGCTGGTGTGCTGGAGGGAAGGATCCCATAGAGAGGAGTTTGGGACCAGCCCCCTTGAGGGGGCGGGGTGGGGCTTGGAGGGGGAGGAGAGGCCGGCTGGCAGGGTGGGCTCTAGGATGAGGGTGTGGGGCACATGAGCGCCGCCCATGGTGGGGGTGGGGGGGTGGGGCTCGTAGGCGTTCTTGTTACTCCTAGGACATGGTCAAGTTCGGGGGGGGGGGGGCTGGCCCCCGGGGGGGGGGTCTCCTCCCTGCAGTGGGGTGCATACCACGCTGACAAACCTCTCTTCCACAGGGAAGAATCTCTATACAAATGAATACGTAGCTATTAAACTGGTGAGTCCAGGCCCCCCCTCCCGCCTCCCAGCCCCACATCTGTCCCCGCTGCCCGGTCTCAGGGGAGGGGGAGGGGCGGTGGGCGCGCACCTTGGGTGACCCGACCACCACGTCTACCTGCCCCTCCCAGGAGCCCATCAAGTCCCGGGCCCCTCAGCTGCACCTGGAGTACCGCTTCTACAAGCAGCTCAGCGCCACAGGTACCCGCGCGCCGGCGCAGTGCGGGGCCGGGGTGGGGGGCGCCTCGCCTCGCGGGCAGGGTCCTCACAGGTCTGTGTGTCCCCTGCAGAGGGCGTCCCTCAGGTCTACTACTTCGGCCCGTGTGGGAAGTACAATGCCATGGTGCTGGAGCTGCTCGGGCCTAGCCTGGAGGACCTGTTTGACCTGTGTGATCGCACGTTCACACTCAAGACGGTGCTCATGATCGCCATCCAGCTGGTGCGGGCTGAGGGCGTGTGGGGGCGGGGGGGGGGGCGGAGACAGGCGGGGGCGGGGCGGGGCGAGGGGCCGGCCCTGAGGCCCGCCACCGCCCCGCAGATCACGCGCATGGAGTACGTCCACACCAAGAGCCTCATCTACCGCGACGTGAAGCCCGAGAACTTCCTGGTGGGGCGCCCGGGCACCAAGCGGCAGCACGCCATCCACATCATCGACTTCGGCCTGGCCAAGGAGTACATCGACCCCGAGACCAAGAAGCACATCCCGTACCGGGAGCACAAGAGCCTGACGGGCACGGCGCGCTACATGAGCATCAACACGCACCTGGGCAAGGGTGAGCCGCGCGCGGGCCGGGCGGGGGGGCGCGCGGGCCGCGCTGACCTGCTCTCCCCCCGCAGAGCAGAGCCGCCGCGACGACCTGGAGGCGCTGGGCCACATGTTCATGTACTTCCTGCGTGGCAGCCTGCCCTGGCAGGGGCTCAAGGTGGGCGCGGGGCCGGGGGTGCGGGCGCGGGGCGCCGCCGGGTCGGCGTCGGCTGACCGCTGTCCCCGCAGGCCGACACGCTCAAGGAGCGCTACCAGAAGATCGGGGACACCAAGCGGGCCACGCCCATCGAGGTGCTCTGCGAGAGCTTCCCAGGTGAGGGACGCCCGGTCCGCACCGCCCCGGGCCCGCGCTGCCCGCGCGCCCCACTGACCCCTGTGTCCCCGCCGGCTCTCCACAGAGGAGATGGCCACGTACCTGCGCTACGTGCGGCGCCTAGACTTCTTCGAGAAGCCTGACTACGACTATCTGCGCAAGCTTTTCACCGATCTCTTCGACCGCAGCGGCTTCGTGTTCGACTACGAGTACGACTGGGCGGGGAAGCCCCTGGTACGTGGGGGTCCGGGTTCCTGAAGTGGGCGGGGCCCCAGGACAGGCGGGCCAGGAGCCTGGGTGCCTGCTGCGAGCGGGACCCCGGCTTTGTGGGGGGTGGGGAGAGGCCGCCCGGCCTCAGCGCTGCGTCCTGCCCCCCTCCTCCCCCCCCTCCCCCCTCTGCAGCCGACCCCCATCGGCACGGTCCACACCGACCTGCCCTCGCAGCCTCAGCCTCGGGACAAAGCCCAGCTGTACAGCAAAAACCAGGTGAGGGGCCGGGGCAAGGGCCCCAGTGATGTGGGGGTGGGGTAGGGCCACCTGGCTCCCCTACTGTACTCCCCCCACCCCACCCCTCCCCAATCCTAGGCGCTGAACTCCACCAACGGGGAGCTGAATACGGACGACCCCACTGCCGGTCACTCCAACGCCCCCATCACGGCGCCCGCAGAGGTGGAGGTGACTGATGACACCAAGTAAGGCCCCTGGGCAGCCGCGGGGGGGTGGGGGGGGGGTGGTGAGGACGCCTGGGGCGGGCTCCACACCCCCTCCCCCTCGCGTATTTCCCCTCCCCCGCACCCACCTCCCCCGAACCTCCTACCCCGTTCAGGTGCTGCTGCTTCTTCAAGAGAAGAAAGAGAAAATCCGCGCAGCGACACAAGTGACCCGGGGCAGTGGTGCCCTGAATCCTCCCACCGCAGCCCCGGGACCAGCTCGTCCGTGGCTGTGTGGCCCACAGCCCAGACGCAGACTGCAGGGCCGGCCGCTGCTGCCCGCCCCCCTCCCCCCCCACGTGGGGTCACCTCCTTCACACGAGACTTTGGCCGAAATTTCTACACCTGTGTCTAGTCCTCCCCTCCGAGAGCATTAACTATTTGAAACAAGGAAACGAAACACAGCGGCCGCCCGCCCTGCGCCCCTCCCGCCGCCGCCGAAGTGAGTAGTCGGCCGCCCTGTTGCTTTCATAAAGTCCAGCTTGTCTCCCTCGATCCAAAGGCCGTTTTCTCGAGGGGGCGCTGTGGGCGACGCTGCGGGGGGCGAACCCGCCCCGGGCCTCCCCGCACCGCAGGGGAAGGTGGGGTGGGGGCGGCCCCCCAACCAAAATGCTGCACC
>NW_024412512.1:990697-991664 GCF_014898765.1 Herpailurus yagouaroundi
CTCCGCCGCCTCCCCCACCTCGCGCACCTTGGCCTCCGCCGCGTCCCAGCGTCCTCCCTCCCACCCGCGTCCTCACCAGGTCCCAGCGCCCTCACCTGCCCTCCCCGCAGCACACCTGCGCCCTCGGTGGGCGGCGCGGCCGCGCCTGTAACTCGCGCGCCCTCGGCCTGGCCCCGCCCCCGCGTCCTCCCCATCTCCCCACCCCTTCATCCTCACCTGGTCCCCCCCTCCCCCACCCCCCACGCCTTTGCCCGGCCCCGGCGCACCCGCACCCTCTCTGGAGCACGAGCACCCGGCCGGGTCGCCCTGCCCTCCCCAGTCGCCCCCGGCCCGGCCCCGCCCCCGCGCACCTGCGTCAGCAGCATGAACGCGTTGTCCGCCCGCAGGTTCTTCTTCAGGAACTCCACGCAGTGGGCCTCGAGCGCCGGCACCGCGTACTTCTTGGCGGTGTACAGCGTGGTCATGACTGTCTCGGGCCCGATCTGAACCTCATCCGAGTAGAGAAACCTGCAAGACAGACGGCTCGCTCGCTCAGACCCCGCCCACCAGCCCGGCCCAGACCGCTCGCTCGCTCAGACCCCGCCCCACCAGCCCGACCCCGAGGAACCTTCCAGAGCCGGTGTCTTTCGCGCCGTAGCCTACCGACGTGACCCGGCAAAGACCATCTGCCTCGAAACCGGCCAGAGGCTAAGCCACCCGCACTCGGACCCCAGAACGCGGGGCCGTGCGGCGACCGGCTTCCTTCCCGGTGACAGCCCGATGCGGGGGCACCAGGGCCACCAAGACTCCCCCAGAGGCACCTGCATGGGATCTGCCCTGGGGAGAGCCTGCCACACCTCCGGGCCTGGACCGCAGGCCTGCCTGCAGAGCTCAGCGAGTTCTGGGCGAGCAGAGGACCAGAAACGCAGGCCTGAATCAGACACTCGACACGATGACCGCCCCTCCGGCGATGTGAACTTGGGCTCAA
>NW_024412512.1:991764-992060 GCF_014898765.1 Herpailurus yagouaroundi
CCCCCCCCCCCCCCCCCCCCCCGCAGAATGTGCCGGAAGCCAAACGCAGCTCCACATATCAACAGCTACGATCCTGTGGGGTCCGGGAGACCCTGGACCTGAGGAGACCGGGGATGCTGCCGGACCCCCCACAGGACCCGGGACCGAACCCGGAAGTCAGCAGTGCAGGGGTGGGGGTGGGGGGGACAGCCAGGATCGGTGCCAGGAGACGGCTGAGCCTTTCACACACCGGTTATGACAGGGTCCACCCTCTTGGGGGCAGCCCAGCAAAACTGACTCAAGCCGGGGGGGGGGGG
>NW_024412512.1:992160-1003564 GCF_014898765.1 Herpailurus yagouaroundi
GGGGGGATGACGGCGGGAGAGACAGAGCAGGGAGATTGTAGCCGGAACCCGCATGTCACCAGACTTCAATCTAAACCTGTCCCCTGCTGGGGGGGGTGTGTGTGTGTGTGCGTGCGTGCGTGCGTGCGTTCTCACGGCTATCACTTTTCTTCTATTTGTTACAATAAAATACAACACAGGGGCGCCTGGCTGGCTCAGTCAGAAGAACACGCAAATCTTGACCTTGAGTCGTGAGTTCGAGCCCCACATGGGGTGTAGAGATTAAATAAACTTAAAAAAATACTTTAAACCATCATAAGCATTTTTACGCATACACTTCAGCAGATCGGGCGCACTCACACTGTCGTGCGCCCACCCTCCATCCGCCTCCAGAACCTTCCATCTCCCCAGACTGAGACCCTGCCCCCACGAAGCACGGACTCCCCACCCCTGGCTCCCACCGTCCGCTCTCTGTCCCTGTGGACGGGACTCCTCCGGGGACCCCCTGTGAGTGGGGTCGCGCGGGACGCGTCCTTCTGTGTCCGGCTCCGGTCACCGCGCACAGCGACCTCCGGGCCCGTCCACGCGGTGGCAGGCAGCGGGACGTCCTTCCTCCCCGAGGTTGGGTCATCCTCTGGGGGTGAATGGACACCCCGTGTTTGTCTGTTACATGCCAGCAGACAGTGTGTCCACCTTTCACGGACGCTGCCGCTGTGAAACCGGGGGGCAAGCGTCCGTCTGCGCCCCGGTTTCCGGTTACCCGCACAGACATCCGGGAGTGGAACAGCCGGGTCACAGGGTGACTCTAGGTTTACGCCTTTTGAGGGGCCTCCAGACTGTTTCCGCGGAGGCCACGAGGGCCCCGATGTCTTCGCTTCCTAATTGTTACTTTCCTTTGGTTTTTCTGGGTTTTGGTTTTTTTAATACTAGGTGCCCTGGTGGGTACGAAGTGATAGCTTATGGTTTTGTCACCTGTTTTTGTCAATAAAGTTTTATCGGCACACAGCCCCACCCATAGCTTACGAATAGGCCGTGTCTGCTTTTCCGGGAACCGCGGCAGTGTGAGCGGTGGTGACGGAGCCCGTCTGGCTCCAAACGGGCAGTCGGCCGCCCCTGGCCTTAGCGGTCTGAGAAGCTACATAGAGACCCAGCCATGAGATTGTTCCCAAAAGCGCTCCCTGTCACCAGGAAGACGCTGGAGGCAGCGCACAGGACCGACCACGTCAGCGTCAAGGACTAAGGGGCATCCACAGACGGAACCAACCGGAACAAAATTCTCCCCAGGGGGCAGGGGGGTGCAGGGCCACCAGCTGGGGGGCACAGCCAGGAAGCACATGGCCTCGGACACGGCAGATGGGAGGCAGGTCTGTTCTGTCCTTTATGCTCTTCTGGAACCTTCTTTTTGTCCCTTTTCCCTCCCTCCCTTCCTCTCTCTCTTGTGAACCTGTGCCGTCTTTATCATTATAATAGAGAAAAAATAAACTGCTTTTACAGAGATGTTTTAACTGTTCGGGGTAATCTTTAAAGTTACCCACCGTGATTCACCCCCAGCGCTTCTGGAAGCAAGAGAATTGTGCTCGGCTGAGCAAGAAGGACAGTCTGGAAGCTCGGGAGAGCCAGCGGCCAGGCCTCACCTGTGGCCTCTGGCTGCCGGCTGCCTGCGGCCCCCACCCTGGGCATCCACCGCGTTTATTTAAAGTGCTTGAGAAATTCTGAGGCTCAAAAAAGGGAAAGCTAGAGGTGGCGGTTACCATTCTTGCAACGTCTTACTTCCTCCAAAACTCGTGTCGACTCCAAAGGATGAAAACGGGGACTCGCGCGCGGCAACGTGGCCGGGCCTCAACACGCGACGCTCAGGGAGGGAACCCGACACGAGAGGCCACGCGGGGTGGGAGTCCGCGTGGGTGAAACGTCCAGAACGGACCCATCCGCGGACGGGAAGGGGGCTCGTGGGGGCCGGGGGAGGGGGTGACGGCCGATGGGGACGGGGCTGCTCTTTGGGGCGATGAGAAGGTAGAATGAGGCAGTGGTGAGGGGCACACGCCCCCCGCGAATGCCCGCAAAGTGCTCAACAGCACACTGTAAACGGGTGAATCGTACGGTGTGCGAATCACATCTCAATGAAAAGTCTGCGAAAGTGAAAATGGGGTGGGGGTCCCCAGAGCCCACCCCTCACTTCAGAGGCAATTCTGGAGATCAGGGGCTCCGGAGGTGCTGTCCCTGGGGGTCTCTATACCTTCTTCCTGAACTCTGTGTACTTCCAAGACATCAGGCTGGTCCGTCCCACCCCACAGTGTGAAAGATCTAGAAAGTCTTACTTGAGCAGGGCCAGGAAGGCGGCGGGCTCCACGTCGGGCAGCTCGATCTCGGTGGACGTGGTGGCCATCCCCCCGTTGAACATGGCGTCGAAGACAGCACTGCCCACGGCCAGCACGAACCTGGCGTGTCAGAGAAGACCGAGGTTACCCTCCACGTGGCCCTGACTGCTCCTGTCACTGACCCCGGGGGCTGTCGGCGGGGGGGGGGGGGGGGGGGGGCGGCGGTCCCCCTAGGAGATGCTGCGGGAGCGACCCCGGCCCAGCAGGTCCTGCTGGCAGATGGCTCTAGAAGGCCGCACTCTGGAGCAAGGCTGCTCAGAGGTTCAGTGGTAACACTGGGCGGGACGAGTGAGGTCACCGGCCCCACGGCAGGATGGCCTCATGCCCCCGCAGCCCCGTCCGTGCGTCCGTCCACCCCCCCCCCCCGCTCTGCACGCACATCCCGCGCTCAGGTCGTGGGCACGAGGGTCCCGGCCATCCTCAAGTGGGGCAGACACAGTAAGTGCAGGGACAGCCTGACTGTGGGGCAGGAAGAACCCAAGGCCGCGACAGGAGCGAGGGTCAGGGAAGGCTTGGCAGGGGCACCTGAGCGGGGCCGAATCCCCGGGGCAGCCTCGGGAGGCGGTGGCCGCGAGGAGGCCTGCAGGCTCTGTCGCGTGCGGTGTGGCCACTCGGGGCCCCCCAAGCCAGCCGGGGCCCCTCCGGCTGGACCACGACGTGGGGGGGCCTCTGCGGTGGCCGAGCTCAGGGAGGCGCCGCCCGCCCTGTGCTTTGTGCTGTCCACGCGCAGCCTCCGGGGCCCACCCCACGTGGCCCAGGCACCGTCCCCGGGACACCCACCCACTCCCGGGTCCACGTGGGGACAAACACAGGGCTCTGAGCGGCCACCCCGGCTCAGAGCCCTCCGGGTCGGCACGCATCTGCAGGCAGGGCGCAGTCAGCCCCCACGTCCTGCTCCCCGGCCTCTGCCTGCCCCAAGCTGAGCAGCCCCCCACCCTTGAGGGGCAGAGCACCCCTTCCCCGGCCCCTCCCTCCCCCTCCCTCGGCGTCTCTGGCCCTTGTTTGGGCCACAGTGCGGCACGGCGGCTGGATCCCATCCGAGGACCAGACCCGAGACGGACGGGAACCCGAGTGCAGTGGGGCGAACAGCGTCCCCCCAAAAATCCCGTCCGCCCGGAAAGGCAGAACGGGACCTCACTTGGGAACAGTCCTTGTAGAATGTGACTGGTTCGGGCGAGGGCATGGAGGGTGGCCCTAATTCCATGCTGGTGTCTCTGCAAGAGGGGAATTTGGACACGGACACGGGGAAAGGACACGTGAGGACAGAGGCAGAGACTGGAGGGGACGCCTGGACCCCAGGAGCTGGAGGAGGCAGGGGGGGCCCTCCAGGGCCCCCGGAGGGAGCGCAGCCCTGCTGACACCGTGACCTCGGACGCCTAGCCCCGGAGCTGGGGCAGGAGACCCCGTGTGGCTCTCGCACCCCCCGAGCTGTAGGTTCCGGCCGCACCGGGCGGCTCCTGTCCCTGCCGTGGCCAGCCTCACCCACGTCTTCGGAGGCCCTGGGCTCTCACGCCACCGCAGCAGGTCCCCAGGCCCCGCTGTCCTCCCGCACACGGTCCCTAGATAAGGTGCCTTCCCAGAAGCACCTCAATCTCCTGCTGGAAAACGGATCCAAACACAGAAGAGGCTGCTGACTGTACCCGGCGCGTCAGGGCCCAGCCACCTGACGCGGGGTGGACGGGCACGGACCTCACGCACCCCGGGCGTCCCCGCCAGCGGGCAAGGAGTCTGAGATGCGGATGTGGGCATCAAGCCACAGAAATGAACACGGGGCTCCGATCGAGGACGGCCCAGCAGCGAGGGGACACCCAGGGCCCGGAGCTTGGTGTCCAAATCCCACACCCACAGAGGGTCCAGGCTCCTTGGAGAAACAGCGGATTCCGGGGCGGCGGGGGGGGGGGGGGGGGACCCGACGGGCTCGGAGTATCTCGCGGGGCCAGAAGGAAAGAGCTGCTCCAAACGTGCTAGGGAAACGCGGACACGGCGCCCACCCGGCGAGCTCGCGGCCGAGCTGGGGACAGAGCAACAGCCGGGGGTCCGTGGGGACTGAACCGAGTGAGCGGGTGAGGGGCCGCGGGAGGGACAAGGGGTGCCAGCCCCCCCCCCCATCAGGACTCCAGCCAATGAAGCGCAGAAAACGGCCACAAGGCGGACACGGAGTAGCCACCGTTTCCGGGGCGGATCCTCAGCCCTCCGCCCGGCAGCCAGCGGGCAAAGCGGAGGAGACACAGGGGGTCTGCCCAGCCCCACAGCGTCCCGCGGGGACAGCGCTCACGGCCACCGGGGAGGGCGCACATCACTGCTCTATATCCACACACGCGGCAGGGGCAGGGACGGGAGCCGGAGCGGAGGCCACGGCCGCACACGGAGCCGCGTGCACATCGCACCCCACGGCCGTCGAGGAGGCTAGAACGTTGCTAGAAGGTGCACCCTGCGGACGTCTGGAGCCCAGTACGCCCGGGATCGGTAACAGTTACAAACACACACACACACACACACACACACACACGCCCGGCACCAGAGTCCCTAAATACACGACGCAGAAGCTGAGTGGCACCGGGAGAACGAGGCCACTGGACAACCACGCTGGAGCTTCCGGAACGTTCCGGATGCCGGCAGAGTGGCGGGCAGACCAGACGTCCGCACACAGCCCAGGCCCCGGAGCCCGGCCGCCCCCGGCCGCCAGCAGGAACCAACCGACCTTCCAGGGACCCTGCCTGCACACGTGGGATGTCCTTCGGGGCCAACAGGTGCGCCGGGCAGCGCCGGCGTCGGCCAGAGCGTGGTCTCCAAACACAGCCGAGTTCGATTACCAAGCTGCAACCAGAGGAAGTCTGAGAGATCCCCAAATGCTTGCAAATGAACCCACTTGGGAGCAGCCACGGGTCCGAGAAGGAACACGAGGAAGCGAGGAAAGATCTTGGCTGCAAAGGAGACCACAGTGCGACAGGCCGACCTGAGGGTCGCAGCTCGAAGGACACGTCGCACATCTATTAAGGGCCCAGGAATCCGCGAGGCGAGCTTCCGCATCAGGAGTCCAGAAAATGGAGAGTAAACCAAACCCACGGAGAGAAGGGAACAGCCAAGGTGGGAACAGGACCTCGTGAAATCGGGCATGGGGATGCCAGGGGGTGCAGAGAAACCACTGGAAACGGGAGGGCCACGAGGTACCGAAATCAGGAGCAAGGGTGGGAACATCGTTCAGGAACGTAAGGAACACGATCTCACCCCACGGCAAAGCCTGTCCCCAGATGGCTTCACGGGGGACCCCTCCCAATCACGCCGGAAGTGACAGCGACCGCAGGCAGACTCTCCGAGAAAACGGAGACGCCCCCGAGCACCGCTGGGCACAGATGCCGCGGCCGCGTCGGAAAACAGTCCGGCACTTTCTGAAAATGTCACCTGAGTTACCCTAGAATCCCAACAGTCCGCTCCGAGGTGCTGACCCAAGACCACGGGACCAGATTTGCACACCAGCGTTCACACAGCGTGATTCGTAACAGTGAAAAAACCAGACAGAGCCCATACACCCACCGGCTGGCAAAGGGACAGACAGAGGTCCGTTCGTACCACTGAATTCAGCAATCGCGTGAATTACTTGCCAATAAAAAGAAGAGAGCTGTAGTTGGCCTTGAACAACACGGGCTCGAGAGTGCAGGGGCCGCTCACACGCAATTAACGAAGGATACCGTAGATGATACAGACAGCGGGCTAAATACGGGGAGGCCTGGCGTTCCGGGTGGGGGCGGGGGGGACCTCGGGGGTGGCGGCCGCCAGGGCACAAGGCTTGCACATCTGCACAGACAGCCATCGGGTCAAACAGACCAGACTCCAGTAACACCCCGCACCCACACCTCAGGACACCTCTCAGGCAGGGAACAGAGAGGAACTTCAGCGAAGCTGTCCCGCTGAGCGCAAAGGTGGCTTGCTTCCACCCCCGTCAGGGGGGCGATGCCCCGTGGCCAGAAATGCACTAAGAAAAGCATTAAGCGGCATAAACAGGAGGGACGGAGAGAAATAATCTGCCCACGACATGGTTTTCGAATTTGAAAATTCTAGGACTGCACTGCCCAATGTGGTTGCTCCTGGCCATGCAGGGCTATTTAAATTTTTTTTCTTTTTTACATATTACTTATTTTTGAAAGAGATGGAGAAAGAGAGAGAGAGCACGCACGGGCGCGCACAGGTTGGGGAGGGGCAGAGGGAGAGGGAGACACAGAATCCGAAGCAGGGTCCAGGCTCTGAGCCGTCAGCACAGAGCCCGATGCGGGGCCTGAACCCACAAACCGTGAGATCATGACCCGAGCCAAAGTGGGACGCTTCACCGATTGAGCCACCCAGGGGCCCCCACACAGGGCTATTTAAATCGAAATTAAAATCAGATTAAAGATTCGGGGCGCCTGGGTGGCTCAGTGGGTTGAGCGCCCAACTCTCGGTTTCGCCTCAGGTCACGATCTCACGGTTTGTGAGTTCAGGCCCCGCATCGGGCTCCGTGCTGACGTTGCACAGCCTGCCTGGGATTCTTTCTCCCTCTCTCTCGGCCTCTCCGCTGCTCACTGTGTAGGTCTCTCTCTCTCTCAAAGATAAACAAACCTAAAAAAAATTGTTTAAAGATTATTCACAACAGAGGAAAAAAATACAGGAGCAAAAATCAGCAATAAATGTGCAAGAAAACTATATGAAGAAAGCTACAAAGCTATCCTAAGAACACAAACGCCCTAAACAAATCGAGAAAGACCGTGCCCCCAGATACTCTGTGTGCTAACCTGCCTGTTCTCCCCAGCCTAGGTATCGGTGGGGGACCAACCCCCACCGCCCCCCAATAAATCCCTTGAGCACTTACTTGACAAACAGACTCTAAAGGTCATAGGGACCACGGGATGCCTGGGGGCCGGCAAACTGGCCAACCGCGTGCTTTTGCAAATAAAGTTTTATTGGAACGCGTCCATGATCATTCACTCGCGTTGTCTACAGCACTTCCGTGCTGCTAGGACAGGATTCAGGAAGTGGGACAGACTGTGCGGCCTGAAGAGATCGTCCGCTGTCTGGCCATTTACCTGTGCTTGCTGACGCTGTGCTAGAGCGGCCGTCCCGCGGGAAAAGGGATGTCCTCTGCCAGCACCACGTTTCAATGACAGTTTGAGGGAAGGGGGAGGGCGGGACGGGAGGGTGATGGGTACTGGAGGGGTCACTGTGTGAGACCGGCTGAAAAAGTCTCGACGGAGAAGGAAATTGGGAACAAGGGTCCTGGCAGTTCTCAGAACAGAAAGCCACAGTCACCAGAAGCTGTGCTGTCACACGGAGAACACAAACAGATCAATGAAATGAGAAACCCCAGACGGGCTGTTCCACCCGCCAGGCTTCTCCACGGTGCTGCACTTTCCAGGCTGAAGGAATAAAGACATCTGAGGGGCGCTGGGGGGCTCAGTCGCTTGAGCCTCTGACTTGGGCTCAGGTCACCATCTCACGGTTCGCGGGGTCGAGCCCCGCGTCGGGCTCTGCGCTGACGGCTCGGAGCCTGGAACCTGCTTCGGATTCTGTGTGTGTCTCTCTCTCTCTTTCTCAAAAATAAATGTTAAGAGAGAGAACACAAACAACCTCTCAGGTGCTGGTTTTGTGGGTCTACCCAACTCCCACAGGAGCTTCCCCACCCCGAAGAGACTCAGTGTTTCCTCGGAGCCAGCCCAGCAAGAGAACGCAGACATTTGATTCAGGCCGGCCGGGGTGCCACAGTCACCGAGCACCCGTGTGCCCGGCCTGCTCCCGGGGCTTGGGGTGCAGCAGGGAAGGAGAGAAGCTAACGCCTGCTCACACAAGCCACCAACAGCCGCGATGGAGGCACCGGGCATCAGATTAGAAGGAAAAAGTGACGGAAAAAGCAGTGCAGGAGCCTTGGGACGGGACGAGGGGCCAGGGCCGGTCAGCACTCGTGTCCCCCGCCCCGGGTCTGCCTGCGCCCAGAGCCCATGGCCACTCTGAGCCCTGGCCCGTGCCGCTCCCCGAACCCGGGCCCCGGCGGGGCCACACCGAGGCGCCTTTCTCGAAGTCCGTGAGAGCCCCTCCCCCACGCCGCTTTGTGGCCTGAACCCCAGACGTGGCTCCCCTGCCACCACATCCTCTCCCTGCCCCAGCACGCCACCCAGGGCCCCAGGTGGCATTTGGTCACCCCCTTGGGCTCTGCTAGGCTGTGACAGCTTTCACGACCTTGAGAGCCTCCAGGATGAGCCACCAGCTGGCCCGCGGTATGTCCCCGATGTGGGTTTGTGGGATGTCTTCCTGCAGTCAGTCTGGTTTCCCAGGGCTGGGCAAATCTAAACAAGATTTCATTCTTTCCCAGGCCCGGAGGCTCAGAGCCCTCCAGGTCAAGGTGTGACCTCCTCCTCTGGGGGGCTCCAGGGAAGGGTCCTTCCTTCCTCTCCCAGCTCTGGGGGGCTCCAGGCATTCCTTGGCCTCGTCCCTCCAGTGCTTGCCCCCCGTGGTCATCACGTGGCTTCTCCTCTGGGTCTCTTATGGAAGACCCTTGTCATTGGGTTCAGAGCCCCCCCCCCCCGCCGAGAATCCAGGATGAGCTCATCCCCAGACCCTTAACTTGATCATACCTACAAAGACTTTTTCCACGTAAGGTCACGCTCATAGGTATCACAGGCTAGGACGGGGACACACCTACATCTGGAGGTGGGGGGCCCTTCTGGTCCCATCCTATCAGGGGTCCCCGCAGCCACTCAGCATCTCTCAGAAGGTGACCTTGACCCCTGGCTAAGGTGAGGGTCTGCCGGGTTTCTCCACGGTCAGGTTACCCTCGTCCGCTTTCCACTCACTTCTTTACAAGCAAGTCCCGAGTGCAGCCCCCAGGAGCGGCGTGGCAAGCGGCCCCCCCGCGTCTTTTCAAGCTGCGGATTACGTCCCCGCCTCTACTGAAGCTCGCCCTGGAGCACCGTCATAAGCACTTGCTTGGGTCACTGAGTCGATCCTCCCAGAGGTCCTGGGATGGAGGCATCTGAGCGGTCAATCCCAGTTCACCGGTGGGGAAACTGAGGCACAGGAAGCCCAGGGTCACCCGTGGGCAGCACCCACCTGGTCGCTGCAGGTCGCCAACGTGTAGGAAATAACAACCCAAAGGCAGAACCTTCTACGGTGAAGACCAAACCGCAGGGCATTACTGCCAGGACAGTGGGGACAAATGCCATCGGCCTGACCCAGACCCCCTCTGGACGTCAAACACACGGCCAGGGAGTCTGCAGGGCCCAGGCGACGACTGACACCTGCAGGGACCAGCAAGGTGAGCCAGGGAGCCAGGCCGCTGGCGGGAGAAGCCACAGGCCCAGTGGGCAGGCGGGCGTGGGGGCAAAGGTCAGCACATAGGCACGTACCCTCCGTGCCCAGACCCCGCTTTCAGGGTGGCTCCCTGCAGCCCTTTCTCAGCCCCACCCCTCCCCCCCCACCCCCCGCGGCCCCCGGGGCCCCCTCGCCCCCCCCCCCCCCCCCCGCATCACTCAACCCCTGCGAGCCACAGACCCCAGACCCACATGTGGCCTCTGGCCGGCTCTCTGCCAAGTGCATCAGCCCTCCACGTGCATCCCTGCCACACCTGCCCTTCTCTAGGATGCTGGAGCCAGGGTCTGGGGGGGCCACAGCCGCGGGCCCCCACCGCACCAGGGAGAGGCACCTCCTCCCAAGGGAAGCCGAACCCTCTGCCTCCCATTTCTACCCTCCCACCAAGCGCCTGCGGCCTCCACCCCCAGCGGGTCCTCCCTTCCAAGCAGATGCGGTCACTCAGGCCCACGGTGCCCCTGCCCCTGCTGTGGCTCCCGAGTGCCCACCTGGACTCCAGACGGCCCCTCCCCTCGCCCTGCTCAGCACAGCGGCTCAGGTACAATTCCTGTCACCACCCCCCAGACCCCGGGTCTCGGGTTCTCATTACGTCTCACTAGAGACCACGCCCAGCTGACCTGACTCTCCGGCCGTTTCCTACCGCACCCCTCGCTCCAGGCCTGGGCCACTGGCTGCCCTCCCAGTTCTCCAGAGCCCCTGCGGGGCCACACCCTTCACGCCTCTGGGGGCCCCACGCCCACTGCCTCAGCTCAATCGAGGACAGGAGGACAGGCCGAGGACAGGCGCTAAGGTCACTGGTGCCTGGGGGCCCCTGGCTCCCCCGAGGTTGCCCCCCGCCTGCCTGTGGGGTTTCCAGCCACATCCACCTGACCTAGTCCCCAAAGGGCTTGGGTCAGGCAGGTGGGAGCTCGTGCAGACTCGCCTTACTTATTCTGCTCCCCGAAGGTGGTGAAGGAGACCAGGCCTGGCTGACCAGTTATGTAGGAGCATGACGGGCCTCAGGGACGCCTGGGGGCGGGGGGAGGGGGTGGGGGCTCATGGGCAGCACACAGACCAGGCCCCTACTGCAGCTTGGGTGGGGGTGAGGCCCATGTCGGCGACTCTGGAGAGAGCTGCTCGCACACAGGGGAGGGAGGAGCCACAGGAGGTCCTGGGGACCCAACCACAGGCCTGGAACGTTCTGCAGACAGGAATCTAGATCCAGTGGTACATAAATAACCAGGAAAAAGCCGGAAAGAAAAATCTCGAAGGCACAGGTTAAATAAAGGCCACAGGCCAGAAACACAGGGAGAACCCCTCGCAGCAGGCTGGGGAACACTCCAGGCGAGTACAAGAAACGCCCCCGGCCCCCCTCCTCTGATGTCACACACACCCCCTCCCCCATCAGCGAGCCCCCGTCCCTGGGGAGCAGAGTCAGGGAGCAGAGTCAGGAACACCGGCGGTGGACTGGGAGTCTGACGTCAGCCCCGCCCTGCCCGGGGGTCTGGGGGCTGGGTCCTGGAGACTGGCTAGAAGCACAGGTCAACAATGTCCCCTTTTTCAGAGAGGCCGGGGGACTGGGGTGTCACTGAGGGGCTTATGTGGGTTCAGGAGGCAGGAGTCTGGAGGGGGCCTGGGGGGTCACCACAGGGGAAGCACGGGACATTAGGTGCAGGAGGTCACTGGGGCAGGACGGAGGGGCCTAGAGGTGGCAGGCGCTGGTGGGGGTGGCTGGG
>NW_024412512.1:1003964-1017461 GCF_014898765.1 Herpailurus yagouaroundi
CCGGGAGGGGAGGAGACGGGAGGGGAGGGGCGGGGAGCCGGGAGGGGAGGGGAGGGGAGGGGCGGGGAGCCCGGAGGGGAGAGGGAGGAAAGGGGAGGGGTGAGCGGGGAGCTGGGAGGGGAGGGGGAGAGGAAGGCGGGGCGGGTGGAGGAGGCATGGGGGAGGGGAGGGGAGTGGAGGGGGAGGCGAAGGCGGGGAGATGGGAGAGGAGGGGGCGGGCGGGAGGAGGAGGAGAAGGAGGGAGCTGCTGGCCGAGGGGGAGCGGGGATGGATGGAGGGGGGCGGAAGGGGAGGAAGAAAGAACCCGGGTACCTGATAGGCAGTGCGGACTGGACTGGAACCCCCAAACTGCTAACCACACCCATAGTGTCAGACTCAGACTGCCCGAGTGCCCTGAAGAGGGACACCGGGAAGTCCTTGGGCGACCTGGGGCAGGGGTCAAAACCCAGAGCTTCAGCCTGGGGGAGGGGTTCCTGGAGGGAAGGATGCTGACCAGTGACCAGGGGTCGAGATGAAGAAGCCAGGGCGAGCCTCTTCCAGGTCCTGAGCCTGGTCAAGGTGGCCGGAAAGCTGGGTAGAGAGGTCAGGGCCAGCAGCCCCATTGGTGGGCGCGAGGCCCTCTCACGGCCCCTCATCTGTTCACAGGGCTTCAAGACCCACTTCCATAACATCCGCGACAATTCAGCACCTAATAAGCGACTGGGAGACCCCCACCCCCCACGCCGGGTCTCAGGGCTGGTCATTCCCATGGAGGAGGGATTTTTCTTGGGGGTTCACGGCCCAGTGGCACCTAGGAGAGCCACAGGAAAGGCAGCCCCCCTCAGCGTCCAGGCTCTGCCACCGAACTCCATGAGCTCTTCACCTCCAGAGCAGAGCAGACCTTGAATGCGCCCTCGTTCCTGGATCCCCACCCGGGTCACCTTCCTGGCCTGCAGCCCAAGGGCTCACCCAGGGCCCCATGCTTGATGTAATACTCTGCTGTCACCATCGTGAGATGTGTGATAATTCTGGAACAAGGGACCCACGCGTTCATTTGCACCGTCCCCTGCTTCAACGACTTACCCTTCTTTACTCTTTAGAACCCAGTCTCTTCCAGACTTAACCTGGTGTCTTGGACCCTTTGCCTCAAGCCCTTCAGGGGCTTCCCTGCATTGACAGCCAATCCCCTCGCCCTGGGGACCACCTCTCCCTCTGGGGAGGCCAGGCCACTGGCATCCTGTAGCTCCACACCTTCCAACCCACCGCAGAATGTGCTCCTATCGGCAGCCTTGCCCACTGGATTTCAAAAAAATGCCACCTTTTGAGCTCACTGCCTCTGCTCTTTTAGGATGAAAAATTTACCCAAGGCCAAATCATGCAATGTTATAACTATGGGCAAAAGCATCCCAATCCTGGAAATTTGTTTTTCATTCTAAAAGTCATGTATGGGGGCGCCTCAGCCGGTTAAGCGTCCGACTTCGTCTCAGGTCATGATCTCACGGTTCATGGGTTCGAGCCCCACGTCGGGCTCTGTGCTGACAGCTCAGAGCCTGGAGCCTGCTTCGGATTCTGTGTCTCCTCTCTCTGCCCTTCCCCTGCTCATGCTCTGTCTCCTCTCTCTCTCTCTCTCTCTCTCTCTCTCTCTCTCTCTCTCAAAAATAAAAATAAACATTAAGAAAACGTTAAAAAAAATAACTAAAAATGTATGGAAAAAAAAGGAGGGGCGCCTGGCTGGTTCAGTTGGTGGAGCGTGTGACTATTGATCCCGGGGTTGTGAGTTTGAGTCCCGTGTTTGGTGTGGAGGCTACTTAAAAGTAAAATCGGGGCGCCTGGGTGGCGCAGTTGGTTAAGCGTCCGACTTCAGCCAGGTCACGATCTCGCGGTCCGTGGGTTCGAGCCCCGCGTCAGGCTCTGGGCTGATGGCTCAGAGCCTGGAGCCTGTTTCAGATTCTGTGTCTCCCTCTCTCTCTGCCCCTCCCCCGTTCATGCTCTGTCTCTCTCTGTCCCAAAAATAAATAAACGTTGAAAAAAAAATTTTTTTTAAAAAGTAAAATCTTTAAAAATGAATAAAATAAAATAAAAATAAAGGAGGGACCTTGGAAATGCCAGAAAAACACAGAAAAGAACGTTACTATCCAAAAATAATACCAGTGATAACACTTTAGTGCATTTCTTTATTGGCCTCTTTTTTTTTTTCCTTGCCTTTTGTTTTGCTTTGTGTTTTACAAAGAGTAGAATCTTTCTATATAATTGGGATCACCCTGAATCTGTCTCGGGTGGTAAGGGGATACCAGGTTCCCAGGCTTTTTGTGAGGATGCTGAATGGTGATTCATCCAAATAAATCAGCCCTGGATACAGTCCTAGGGAGGCGATAAGGAATGAAAATCCTTACTCTTGCCTTTTGAAGATAATTATGGATTCACCGCATTCAGATTCAGGTAGTTTTAATTGATTGGAATCATTATTTATGAAGGATACCTCTACGTGGGCCCCTGTGGGCCCTCGACACCCCTTAGAATTTGGAGGAGCCTCCTTCCCTTCTAGCAACGACATAGTCCAGGCCCACCTTCCCTGCCCCCAGACACAAAACCAACTTTCTCCAGAGATCCCTCGTTCCCTGGGATGGAAAAGAGTTATGTGTGACTACATTTGGGGGGTGTGTGTGGAGAAGGGGGTCTCGTGACTGCATTTTGGGTATCGTGGACATTGAATTACTGCACACTAGTTTTGGTGGAAAACTGCTTCAGGGCTACTTCGGTGATCAGGTAGAAATGATAAACTTTGGAGAGTGTGAGCTCATACTGCTATTTCCAACTGAGCTCTCACAATACTCTGCAGCAACTGTCCTCAGCAGATATGCCCTGCCTGGGCGCTAGACGCCGCCGGCCACCTGCTGTAAATAAAGTTTTATCGGCACATAGTCATGCCCATTTATTTGCATGTTATCTATGCCCGCTTCCTGGCTTCCGGGGCAAAGTGGAGTATTTGCCACAGAGACCGGGTGGCGGGCAAAAACCCTTTCCAGAAAACATTTGAAGACGCTGCTCGAACGCCTCCCTAAACTTTTAGCCCCTCCCCCCAAATATAATGTTATCTTGTTCTTTTATCATTTGGCGAACCATGGTAAGTATCTGAAGATCCTGGTTGTAACTTGGGTAATTTCATATTCATTTTATCTGCCGACATCAAATACATGCACAGACCCTGAGGGTGACGGCCGCAGCCCCTGAAATCCCGCCGCTGGGGAATGAACATCTAAGACCGCGGGCGCTGTTGCGGTGGCTGTGAATGCCTCGCCAGCTGATTGGGTCAGGGAAGGGGCACGTGACCAGCCCTGGCCAATGGGTGCCACGCGTTTCCTAGCGAGGCCTTCAGACCAACCCGGTATCACAGGACCCACTTCTGGAGGTGGGGAGCCCGACGCGGTCGCAGGGGCTAAAATGAAGCTGTTGGTTTGCCAACGGGCGCCTGTGCGCGCTGCCCCGGGAGGAACTGACGGAGGGGGCAGAGTGTTCCAGACTGGAGACGGCAGGCTCCATGAGCAAGGGACCTTCCTTACAAGGCTTGTCCAGCGCCCTGTAAAAACGAGCGTGCTCTGCACCCACCTGCCAGAATCTTAAAGCCTATATAGAGGCTCAGGCACAGACCATCCAGACGGCTCAACACCACCTCCCTGTCTCCAGGCTGTGTCCTTGGGCAGCTCCAATGCAAGGAAGCGAGGGGGACCACTTTCCCGGGACAGGGGAGGGGGGTGGAGCCTCCAGATGCCGGGATCCAGCTCACAGGTCCGCCAGCATCACATCCACCCAGTGACCTCCAATATGGGGGCAGGGCTGGCTCCTTCTGGAGGCTCCAAGGGAGAATCTATTCTTGCCTTTTTCAGCTTCCAGAGGCCACGCTACCCATGGGTTTGTGATTGCCTCACTGTGACCTCCACTGTCACAGCTCTGACTCCAACACCCCCTTTTATAGGACGCTTGTCGCGTCATTGGGCCCTCTGGGGGAATCCAGGGTCACCCCCATGGCGGGGTCCTTAACATAATCCCGTCTGCAAGGTCCCTTTTGCCATGTGAGGTAAATATCTAGGAATTAGGAGGCGGACATGTCTGGGGGCTGCTCTTTGGCCCGCCACAGGGTGAAGCGAAGGCTCTCTATTTTAATAGAGGCTCCATTCCCATTGAGGTGTGCCTTTGTTAGAACTCAGCAAATGTGGGGGCGCCTGGGGGGCTCAGTCGGTTAAGCCTCTGGCTTTGGCTCAGGTCATGATCTCGCGGCCTGTGAGCTCGAGCCCCGCATCGGGCTCTGTGCTGACAACTCAGAGCCTGGGGCTTGCTTCGGATTCTGTGTCTCCCTCTCTCTGCCCCTCCCCTGCTCATGCTCTGTCTCTCTTTCTTTCAAAAATAAATAAATATTTAAAAAATCTATTTAAAACTCAGCAAATGTACACTTAAGATTTATGAAAGTCACTGTGTGTACATTTTACTTCAAAGGAAAAAAATTCAGGGGTGCCTGGCTGGCTCGGGGTGCAACTTTTGATCTCAGATTCGTGAGTTTGAGCCCCACAGTGGGTGCAGAGATTACCGAGAGGTGGCGTAATTATTCCAACTTTGCTAGATGTTTGCACATTTTCAAAATCAAATGTTGGTGGGGGGGAAATAACATTATTTTTCACCATCTGGGGCTCAGGCTCCGAAGGCAAGGACAAGGAGGTGTCCCCGAGGCTCTGCGGGAGCCAGGTTTACCTGCGGCGGCGGGAACCACAGGCCCCAAGGTCGTCTGCGGGGCCTCGCGTGTTGCAAGAACCGCGCATGCGCCGTCCGCCCAACCACCGCACGGTCTGTCGCGGGTCTGGTCGGAATCCCTGCTGGGGCACTGGTTTGGGGGCAGGGTGGGGCCGGCCTGGTCCTTGCAGTGGGGTCTTTCCGTTCCTGATCGCGTTGGTGGGGCTGATGGCACATCAGGTGTTGCCTTTACTGTTTCTTTTTTTACATGATTCTTCTCTTACCCGTGTTTCTTCTTCTGTATTCCCCATGTCCTTGCTCCGCCCCGAACCAGGAGCGACAGGGTTAGCTTCTGGAAGTCAGCTGGGACAGTACCGCCAGTGCTGGAGGTGACAGCCAGAGAGATTCAGTCTGCTGTGAGTTTCAGAGTTTTTTTTTTTTAGTCCAAGGGACACCTGCCTGGCCAGCTGCGTGGAAAGCAGCCACCCAGGCTGTCCGCGTGTTCCAGACGGTTCCAGAGGTGCCTGGAACCTCTTCTAGGCCGGAGAGGTTTTGAGATTTGCCGGAAGCCTTGGCGGCTTCTTCGGCTTTGCAGATCCTGGGTGTTAGGCGACCTTCAGGCAAACAGGACGCCGAGCGATCCTGCTGCTAATCTGCGTCATCCCTTTGGCGAGAAAACGAGGAACCTCCTTCACCTTTCCATCCTGCTCACTTTGTCAAAGTTCAGCTAGCCGGCCTGGGTGGAAGCGGTCTCTGAAAAGTTATGTTGTTGACAGTGGCATTATACATACATATTTGTGCTCTTCCTTTCTCTAAACGTTGTTTTTCTTTTTCCATTGCAGAAAAAAATTTGAAATTTGCGGTCTCCTCTGAACCTCTGTGCTCCCCATAATCTATTGTACCCATGGTGTTGGGAAGTGTCCACAGGGCCTTTGCTTAGCATTTGCGCCTGCAGAGAAACTGTATGGCACTCTCGTGTTGATCCTATTGTAAATCTAAATAGACATCTCCCTGGAATAATTAATTACATGTAGCACAGCGCTGTGTGGATACTTCCCAAGGGGGGGGGGGGAGAGTTGAAGCTTATTCAAGTCAGAAAATAGGAGATTCTATTACGTTAACTTCAGTATGGGAAATCCACATTTCCCCGATTTTTTTTTTTTTTGTCTTTTTAGGAAAGATGTATTGTGAAAAGTGTTAACATTAAAGTGAGAATTTATTTCCAGTGGGCTTTTATGATGACACTAATGGAGTCTAGAAATAGCTATGTCTTTAGGGAAGCGTGGTTTCGTTTTTGATTTTTATAGGTGCATACAAAGGAGGAATGGCCTCATGAATATTCTAACGTGTAAAGTTAGCCTGCAGCTTTTGAAATGGAATGAGTTTGAGAAATTCAGAAAGTATAGCTGTATAATCTTCATGTTCTTTTATAATAATTTGAAGTCCTTGGGGCACCTGGGTGGCTCAGTCGGTTGAGCGTCCGACTTTGGCTCAGGTCATGATCTCACGGTTCGGGAGTTCGAGCCCCGCGTCGGTCTCTGTGCTGACATCTCGGAGCCTGGAGCCTGCTTCGGATTCTGTGTCTCACTCCCTCTCTGCCCCTCCCCCACTTCTCTCTCTCTCTCTCTCTCTCTCTCTCTCTCAAAAATGAACAAACGCTAATGGGATAGGGAAACAGAACCCCCTCTGGACAGGAGGAACACCATCTCCTCGCAAAGGGAGCACATAGAAATGGGAGGGCTTTGTGGTGGTTGTGCAGTCCACCCAAGTTAGTCCGGTTGCTTGAAGTGCGGGTTCAGACAGAAACTGTTGTGACTCCTGACACTTCTTACTCAGGCCATCAATCTTGTCTGCCAATGGCATTTTGCTCCTGGAGGGTCGGGGAGGTCAGCTCTGAGCAGCTCACCCTAGGAAGCAGCGGGAAGACAGTGGGAGACATTCAATGCCTGAAGGTTTCACGAAGAGCCTTGCACATGCCCACCTGCAGTGGAATTTGTGCAGGGTGGTAAGTGAAGATTCAAGCGCACGCAGCCTGCTCAGGCTGCACCCGATCTCATCACACCCACGTTGACGTCGAAGGGCTTGTGAGCTGCTACTCCCAAGAGTCTGCGACTCTTCCTGAGAGTATGGATTCAGGCAAAGTCTGGTAAAGCTGATGGGCACAGCTGACGGGGCTGAGTTAGGTGCGTTGCTGAAGGGGGGTGAGCAAACGTGCTGGGTTCCCCTCACTCACAGCACAGCCTCGTACTGCTGATCAGGACTTCTCGAACAGCTACAATCACGAAGACGGGGGGCTGAAGATGCACAGAGAGACCAGGAGCCCAAGACAGACCCTGTTAGCATCCAGGGGGGTGATTCAGGCTACAGGTGGTAGTGCAGGGCAGCGCAGACAAAACGACGTCCTCGACAAATCACGCTGGGACAACTGGGTGTCACCACGGGAAAACACAACGTGACCCCTGCCTCACACCATACTCAAAGTCAATTTGGGTGAGACTGTAGATGTAAATAGGAAAGATAAAACGATAACCTTGAAAACTTTTTTTAATGTTTATTTATTTAGTTTGAGAGAGACAGAGCATGAGTGGGGGAGGGGCAGAGAGAGAGGGAGACACAGAACCCGAAGCAGGCTCCGGGCTCCGAGCTGTCGGCACAGAGCCAGACATGGGGCTCGAACCCACGGGCCACGAGATCACGCCCTGAGCCAAAGTCGGACGCTTAACCGACTGAGCCACCCAGGCGCACCCCAGAACAATAACATTTTAGAAGATGATGTAAGATAATGCTTCTGTGGTGAGAATTTCTGAAACAGGTCACGTAACAATAAAGGACAAGAATGGTGTATTGGATTATATTAAAATTAAGAACTGTTAAAAAGGCAGCCCATCCAGAGAGCGAAAAGGCAGGACACACAGCGGAAGGCGTCTGTTCTATGTGCACCAAGTGGTTTGTCTCTGGGATCTACAAAGAGCTCCTGGAAATCGTTAAGAGAACATTAGGAAACCGGGTTGAAGGCTGAGCTACACTTGACTAGATGAGCCACAGAGGGGGAACCCCAAATGGGCAACGAGTTATGAAAAGGTGTTCGGCCTTATTAGTGAGTAGGGAAACAGAACTTGAAATCACGGTGAGATAGCACTACAGACCCCACAGGCTGGGAAAAAAAATTCAGATGTGCTAATAAGAAATCATGGCAGAGGTGTGGGCAGCAGGAACTGTTGTCATGCTGGGAAGTGATAGACCAGGCCACAATTTTGAGGAAGAGTTTCGCATTATGGAGTTTGAATGCACACAACTGCTACAGCCCGGTAATTACATTCTTACGTCGTACCCTCGTGAATCACATGCAAACACAGAGCCCAGACATAGTCACAGCATCATTTTTTTTAATGTTTGGTAATCGCCCCAAACCAAAAACAGCCCAAGTCAAATGGGTAAATAGCCTGATAGTGTATTCATACAATGGAATATATACAGTCATGAAAATAAATACACTCTGGGCGCCCGGGCGGCTCAGTCAGTTAAGCGTCTGACTTCAGCTCAGGTCGTGATCTCACAGTTCATGGGTTTGAGCCCCATATCCGGCTCTGTCCGGGGCTCTCTGCTATCAGTACAGAGCCTGTTTGGGATCCTCTGTGTCCCTCTCTCTCTGTCCCGCTTCCACTTGTCTCAATCAATCAATCAATCAATAATAAGAAACCAGACAGCACCAAGGACTTTAGGTTGGTCTGTGAGGCGTGAAGCAGCATCACAGTCTCGTATGTAGGGACACTGCGTAGGATACTTGTACGTCCTGAAAGTTCTTCTCCTTTATGAGTTCGCGGGGAAGCGTCTGCGGAGGAGATGACCCACGTGTGGAGCGTGAGGGGGACAACAGTCTGGACAGGGGTCATATGTTGGCTATAATCACTTATTTTTTCAAGTTTTTTAATGTTTGGGGGGGAGAGAGAGAGAGAGAGTCAGAATGTGAGTGGGGGACGGGCAGAGAGAGAGGGAGACACAGAATCCGAAGCAGGCTCCAGGCTCCGAGCTGTCAGCACAGATCCCGACATGGGGCTCGAACTCATGAACCATGAGATCATGACCTGAGCTGAAGTCTGAAGCCTAACCGACTGAGCCCCCCGGATGCCCCGATCTCTATTTATTTTTTATTTTTTAACATTTATTTATTTTTGAGACAGAGAGAGACAGAGCATGAACGGGGGGAGGGCCAGAGAGAGAGGGAGACACAGAACCTGAAGCAGGCTCCAGGCTCTGAGCTGTCAGCACAGAGCCTGACGCGGGGCTCGAACTCACGGACTGTGAGATCGTGACCTGAGCGAAGTCGGACGCTCAACCGACTGAGCCACCCAGGCGCCCCTCTATTTATTTTTTAAACATCTTGTGTGTCCATGCCTGAGCAGAGAAGAGAGCGATGCATCTATCAGTAAAGGGTTTTATGTTTCAAGTGAAGACAACGACAACAAAAAGTTTTAGGTATATCCAAACACAAACTTTCTTACCTCATGCCATACATTTGCAAAGTCCCAGCTCTATAGCCAGATGGTGAGGACATCCCGTTTGGTCCCAGTTAGATCAAATTCCAGAACAGGTATAACTTCTATGGAGACAGAAATCAGGAAAATGGTTGTCTGGGGAGTGGAGGGAACTTTCCAGGGGCCAGAATGTTCTAGATCTCGATGGGGGTGTGGGTGACATACCCTCCTCAGTTGCCTAAACCCATCCAGATGTGCTTAGGATCTGCGTACGTCACTGTGAGTAAACTATATCTCAGTTAAGTTCAGCTGATGTGAAAATATGACATGTTTACCTGTGCTCTGGTGTCCTTTAGAAGACACAGACATTAGCTGTGAGGACACACCAGCCCCAGGGGTGACGAGGGAAGGACAGCAGGCCATTTTGTCTCATCTGATTGACACTTTACGCTGCTTGCTGACCAAACGCCTGTCCCCGGTCCCTTGCAGTGTCCTTGAGGAGGTGAGAAGGTGTCTGAATTTTGCATCCAGGGGTCTTTGGTTGGCGCCCAGCCCTGTTCAAGCTGGTGGTGGCCTCTAGGGGGCGCTGCTGACAAGCTAATCCCAGGAATGGGGATTCGTTTGGGGGGAGGGGGGGACGCTCTTTTTTATTTTTTTTATTTTTTTTTTAATGTTTACTTATTTTTGAGAGAGAGACAGAGTGTGAGTGGGGGAGGAGCAGAGAGAGAGGGAGACACATAATCCAAAGCAGGCTCCAGGCTCTGAGCTGTCAGCACAGAGCCCGATACAGGGCTTGAACTCACAGACTGTGAGACCATGACCTGAGCCAAAGTCGGACGCTTACCGACTGAGCCACCCAGGTGCCCCAAGGGGGCACACTCTTTCTATGAAGCCGTCATTGGGGAGCAGGGCGGGTGTCGTCCCCCGCACCCTTCTGCCCTGTCTCTAGGGCCTGGATCTCACACAGGGATAATATCATCCACACCAAAAATGCCTGACGCTGAACAGAAAAACAATGGAGGGTTAGCAGAAGATCAAGGGGGAGCTACGAAGGGGACCAAGGCATGCTACCCCAAAAGCCGCCACTTTGGTGTAAGAATTACTTTGAGCTGAGGGCGTCTGAGCTCCCGCAGTCCCTCATCTGCCGAAAACCAGAGGCTCCCAAAAGAACTCATTTGTCATAAATCCCTTCCAGGGAGCAAACCCTCTTCTCGGAGAAGGGATGCTAGCACCCTCCCCAGACTTTGTCACAGACCATCAAACCTCCTGTCCAGTCTCCTAACGGCCTGTTTATTTTTCCTAAAATTCATTTGCTCTCCCGCAAGTGGCCTTTGTCACCTCCTTTTTCCTGTTACGGCGGTGTGTGAGCCTCAGACCCCACGCTTCCTTCGCACACTTACTACTGTCCGTGATGCCTGAGCGCGTAAAACTAAAAATAAGCAACTTCGTATGGCTCCTGTTAAAATGTCTTTCATGGGGCGTCTGGGCGGCTCACTCGGTTAAGCCTCCAACTGCGGCTCAGGTCATGATCTCAACGGTTTGTGAGTTTGAGCCCCACGTCAGGCTCTGTGCTGTCAGGCCAGAGCCTGCTTCGGATCTTCTGTCTCCCTTTCTCTGCCCCTCCCGTGCTTGCTCTCTCTCTCTCTCTCTCTCAAAAATAAAACATTAAAAAAAAATCTTTTTTAATGTCTTTCACCAGTTTAATTCACAAGTCCCCGGGCACAGAACCTAAGAGGGTAGAGGAAGAGGTTTCCCTCCCCCACACAACTGCTGTTTGTCAGTAATATCAGCTGTGGGTCAATGCTTCCTGGTTCCATTTGGCTCACATTAGCCTGGGCTGAAGGTGGAAACATTTCCAACCAGCCAGCCCAGGCTTCTCCTTGACATCCCGACCCGGGAAGGCACCTCCTCAAAGTGGGTCAGTGACCCCGAACGGGTGAGGCCCAGCCCAGTCGGGTGCCAGTGGGTTCTGTCTGGATTTAATCTCTGGGCCATAGTCTCATGCCAAGTCAGACTACGGGATCTGCCTGGGCAAAGAACGGACTGTTCACCCACGGGGAGAAGGTGGCTTCCCTAGGTCACAAACTGAGTATGTGGCTGGGTTTGGGGAAAGGAAGGGGACACCTTGGACCGAGACCAGCAGCTTGTTACGGAACTCCGGAGTCCAGCAGCGGTGGGCAGTGGTGTTGAGGCCATAGGTGCGTCACGGGAAGGGGCGCGGGGCGTTGTATGCGCACAGAGTCCCATCTCAAATGACAGCGGCCATTCACGCCCGCGGGGCTCCCAGCGCCCCGGTCCAAGGATGGGCCCGAGCGCGTGGAAACCACCAGATTTCGCTGGGCGGGCGCACCAGCTCTGAACGAAGGTTTCCAGCTCAAAGTGCTAACTGGATTCGAATCGAGGCTTTGAGTCTAGCCTCCCGCCTACGGGAAGTTCAGCGGGTCAGAAAACAAGCTGAGCGACTCCTCTCGGAAGCCCTGGGGACCTGCCAGGAGGCGGTGTTTGCAGGAGCAGGGGTTTAGTCTCTGCAGGAAGTCGGGACAGGAGGGGGCTGATGGGTCCTGCACGTGGGCACCTGCACAGAGATGCCCGAGCCCCCTCCAGCCAGTGGCCCCAGAGGTGCCAGACGGAGGCCACCGGGCCCTCAGAAGCCCCACTCCTTGGCCGCCCCGGAGCCTGGCTCACCCGGGCCTGTCCTGCCTCTGCGTGGGTGGGAGCCACATGAGAGCGTGAGCGTGGTGGGGAGCTATCCTGGGGGCCTGTGAGCCACCTGGAGCAAAGGGACCAAACAGGCCCCCAAGTCACGGCAGGCGGCCTGGGTGGGACCTCGAGGGCAGGGGTTCTTTTGTTTTTTTTAATGAAATTTATTGTCAAATCGGTTTCCATACAGCACCCAGTGCTCATCCCAACAGGGAGGGCAGGGTTTTAAATAGGTCTCCTGTTGGGGCGCCTGGGGGGCTCAGTCGGTTAAGCGTCCGACTTCAGCTCAGGTCACGATCACGCGGTCTGTGAGTTTGAGCCCCGCGTTGGGCTCTGTGCCGACAGCTCGGAGCCTGGAGCTGCTTCCGAGTCTGTCTCCTGCTCTCTCTGCCCGTCCCCCGTTCATGCTCTGTGTCTGTCTCCAAAATAAATAAACGCTAAAAAAAATTTTTTAAATAAATAAATAGGTCTCCTGTCTCCCCTCGGGCCACCTGTGCTGTCCCCGCTTTGCCTGTTGAGAATCGTCGCCCTACTGGATCTTCCCAGGGAACCCTAACAAAGAAAGCCTTCCCCCCATGCCTCTCTTGCTGTGTGCTTCTGGGAAACCTGGCCCGGGAGAGGCAGCGAGGGGGACAAGCAGGTTTGGGGACTGCGCTTTCCGAATAGGCAGAAGGGCGTCTGAGATTCAGTGAGACGGGTCTGATAAACGCACCGACTCGTTGACCACACTGCAGAGCAAAGTCTGTCCCCTATGCCACACGCGCTCCAGAGGCTGGCCCACCTCACGTTTTACAAGCTTCCAGGCTGACTGTTGCACCCCGGGAATGTTGACCAGGGAGGAGGATACAAGCGGGAATATTCTGGAATGTTCTGGAACACTCCGCACTTCTCAGGAAGGAGGTGCCCTCAGGAACCACGTGTGACTGGGATCCTACTCCTTCCCTCCACCCCCCTCCCCTTGACATATCTCTCCCAAGACGTGGAAAATCCAAAGTCCCCTGCGTCACGAGTCTTCACTGGTGACACCTGGCACTGGGGTTTGCGTCCCTCCCCGTCCCTCCCCCAGTTAACAGCCGAGGCACCAGAGGCCTGAGGGTTGTAATGTCCCTTTCCCCAGGGCAGCATTTGGGAGGGTCCCACGCGGGGCCCGGGTCACAGGAGCGAGCGGGAGGCCAAGTCCGCGAGCTCCGCAGACCTTCACCGCAGAGGGCGAGGCGGGGTCGGCGTCTTAGACGAGGAGGTCTGCACAGTAGGGCCGGGGGTGGATGGAGGAGAGGTTGGCAAACTGAGTACCAAGCGGCCAGAAGCGGGCCTCCCCCCGCCCCCAGCTGCGGGGCCGAAGGAGACGGCAGGGTGGGGTCCCGCCTGCTGGCCACGCCCCCGCCCCGCCCAGTCCTGGCCCCTCCCCCCCGCCGCAGACCACCCACCCCAGACCCGGCTGGCCCCAGCGCCCAGCGCCAGGCCGGTGACTCCACGGGTGAGATGCCCCCCATCCTGTCCCCTCCCCCTCTGCCCGCTGGAAATGGGGGGGGGAGGGGAGAGCCTGGGGGAGGGGTGGGGAGAAAGGGTCAGAGGCCCCACCGGCCAGAAATGTCCTTCCTGAGGCTGGGTCACATTCCAG
>NW_024412512.1:1017471-1040887 GCF_014898765.1 Herpailurus yagouaroundi
GCCCCACCGGCCAGAAATGTCCTTCCTGAGGCTGGGTCACATTCCAGTGTGTGGATGGACACATTGTGTTTGTCCTTCAGTCACGGACGGACGCTTAGGTCGTGTCCACCGTGTGGTCGCTGTGCCTATGTCCCCCCCCCCCCCCCGCCGTGGCTTTGTTGATCTACAGTTCACCCCTTTTAGGTGCACAACTCAGGGTTTTTATATCCACATAGTGTATACCCATCACCACAATCAATTCCAGAACCTTCCATCACCCCTAAAGCAGCCCCGTCCCCATCAGTCACCGCCCCCACCCCCTCCCCCAGCCCCCCGCGAGCCCCCTTCCCGTCCCCGGATGAGCCTGTTCTGGACGTTTCACACACGTGGACTCACCCCGTGCGGCCTCTAGTGTCTGGGGCCCTCCCTGAGCGTCGCGTGTTCGGGGTCCGTCCGCGGGGCAGAGGCTGCAGACACGCACCTGTCGACTTTGGTCCTGACCTGGGGGAGGGCCTGGGGACCTCTTCCCTCCGTCCCTGGGACCCGACCTGTCTTTGCCCAAGAGGATGTGCCAGCTCGAGCCTAGCAGTTTCTGCTTCCCTTCCCTGGGCTCACCTGGGCTTCCGGAAGCCATGCCAGAGATGTGTGCCGTGCACGGAAAGTGCTGGAAGGCGAGCACTCTACAGAGACAGGCCACGACAGTGGTGCAGCCAGACACGTGAGCGAAGAGCCATCTTGGAGGCGGTCCCTCTGGGTCTGGGACAAGCCGTCCAGCTGAGCCCTTCCCAGATTCCCGGCCCACAGAATCATGAGAAAATTGAATGGTTGTTTTGAGCCGTGAGCTCTGGGATTCTTTGTCATGCGGCCGTGAGCTGGAGCACGTCCCTTTGCCCTGTCTTGGTTTTGGACGGTCCCCACAGCAGCCCCGGGGCGGGGGGAGGGGGGAGGCCGTCGCCCCGTCTTGGACACGCCCCTGTGGGTCCCCAGTCTGGTCTTCCCCCCCCCCCCCACGCACCCAGCTGCATCACCCAGCCCCTATCAGCCCTCCGGGGAAACCCCACGCGATCGACTGCATGTGTTCAGCAAACATGGGGACACAGGGCACCCCATCTAAACGCCCCCATCCTCCTCCGCTTCCCTGTCTTCAAGCTCTCACCTCCTGCCCCCGCCCAGATGATTCCCAAACTCTCCTTGCCGGATGCACAGAGAAACCCCAGCCCTCCCGGGCTCCTGCCCCCAACCCGGTCAGGACCCACCCGACAGGAGCAGCAGAAGCCCGGGAGACAGCCCTGCAGGTGACATCGGGTGACAGAAGGACGCCGCTGGACAGGCTGGAGAGCGGTCGGGAGAACTCGCTGCAGGCAGAGACCTCCCCCCACCCGACCCCCCCACCCCCAAGCATCAGGAAAACCATTATCACCACCCCCCAGGGCAGGCACCATAAATGTCTACATTTAGTTAAAACTTCTTTAAAAAATGTTTTAAGTGTTTATTTTGAGAGAGACCGAAAGAGAGCGAGCAGGGGAGGGGCAGAGGGGGAGGGAGAGAGAAATCCCAAGCAGGCTCCGCGCTGTCAGCACAGAGCCTGATGCGGGGCTCGAACTCACGAAACTGTGAGATCACGACCTGAGCCGACACCAAGAGTCGGACGCTTAACAGACTGAGCCAGCCAGGCACCCCCACTTAACACATTTTTTTAAACAAATATATTTTATGTGTTTTCATTCTGGGAAATAAAGTAGTTCTGGATATGTCGCAAATATTTGCTGCTTTTATTAGAGAAGGAAAGGCCGAAAGGAGGGAGATAGGGAGGTGTCCTGAGGGACAAGCCAGAGAGAGAGAGACGGGGCACGGGCAGGCAGGGGAGGCCGGACTGTAAAACACGGGGAAGGAGTGTGTGCTCTCAGGGCTCTGCGGCCCCAGCTGTGCATGCTGCTTGTTTGCACGGAGGCAAGTGACTTGACCTCTCCGTGCCTCAGTTTCCCCATCCAAAAACTGTGTCCTCCTCCCTGCTTGCAATGCCTGGAATACCCACTCTGGCCCCAAATACAGGGCCAGGAGCTCTCCGTTCCCACTGGGTCTTTGTCCCCTGCTCTGCCCTTCACTCTAGGGTGGGGGTCCAGGGGACACCCCCGGATGTCACCCATTGCTGTGGGGTGTGTTACCCTGGGTGGCCATCACAGGGTGTGAACCCCCAAGGAACCGCACCAGCGAGGGATAAAGGTATGGAAGACAGGCCACACCCTGCCCTGGTCCGTGACACCCCTGCCCCACTATCCAGATGGGGCAAAGTGAGGCCCCGGAGGGTAAGCCAATCTTCACACGGAGGCGCCCCAGTCAGTTTAGATGGGGGGGGGGGGCGGTCCAGAGACCTCACTCATTCAACCTCTCCCTCCACCAGCATTTATCGAGTGCCGACTGTGTACCCAGGGCTCAGGATGTACGGACTGAGGACGCAGGAACTGGGGACCAACCCCAGACAGTGCAGAGGCCTGAAAAGGGAGGGTTTGGCCCGCTGGAGGGTTTCTAGCTGGAGACCCACCAGCCCTGCCAGGCTCCATACATTGAAACCAAAGAAGAAGAAACACATGAAAGCATTTAGTTCCTCATGTGTATTGACCACATTTCACTCAGCGGCCGCACGTGGCTGGTGGCTGCTGTCTTGGGCAGCTCAGAGGGAGAACGTGTCCGTCATTCCAGAAAGTTCCGTCAGAGGCCCCCAGCTCGACAGTCCAGTCTGATGCATTTCTATTTCCAAAGGAGAAGAGAGGGGAGGGAGTTCCTGGAGCTAATCAGGGCGCTCTTGCTGCAGCCCGGGGCGGAGGGCAGGAGCCCGCGGAGACACCTGGAAATCGGGACTCGGCGGCCAGCTGCGCTGTAGCAAAGTCGGTGTCGGTTGCGACATTGTAACACAGTTTTGCAAAATGTTACCGCTGGGGGAACCGGGCGCTGCTTGAACGCCAGAATCTACAATTGTCTCGGGAAGATCCGGGGGACCCCGTGTTTGGAGCCCCTAAGGTTTTGTGCCCAGGAGAGGCTCTCGCTCACCTGTCCTTGGTCCTGGCTCCTACTTGCAGGGCTGAGTCACCGAGCTGATGACCTTGGGTGAGGAGCGACCAGGGCTTAGACCCACAAGCTTCGGCGGCCCGGGCACCTTCAGGTGCCGCCAGGAACGTGCTGATAGAACCCTGACAGAGCCGTGCTCCGCCCGTGTGTCTGTGACTCTGTTCTGGGGACTTGCCAGCCTCAGGCCAGGTGCTCTCCCCGAGGGCCTCGGGCTCGAGCGTCCTGACCCCCGAGCCGAGGCTGCGCCGCTGGGCAAGAACCCCGTCCTCCCCCACCCTTGTTGGTGTCCCCGCCTCCTGCTGCTTCACAGGGGGTCGCAAAAGGGAAACTGAGTCGGGGGGAGCTGGAGCCATTACCGTCACGTTCCATTTGGGGAAACTGAGTCCTCATGGGGGAAATGATGGACATGACAGAAACATCTACAGCATCTTCCCGAGGTTGCCGTAAACCCCGAGCCCCGCGTGGGGAGGAGTGAAAGGCCCGGGTGACCGAGGGCATGTGTGCAGGCAGCCGCGTGCTGGAGACGGGCAAGGCCGATGGCCCACCTCGCGGGGTGTCCCAGGCCCTGGGAACGCAGTGCCCCGCCCCCCTCACCCTGGCTTACCCCATCCAGACAGGTTCTTCCTCACGTCTGACTCGATTCCATAATGTTCTCTTCTGGCCTTGCCCAACAGCAGGACCGGCGAGCTGGGGGTGGGGAGGGGTGGGGTGGGGGCACGTGGAGGGCTCGGCATGGGCACTGGTGACAACGACAGGGACAAAACCTGCAGGAGTCCCCAGCTCTGAGGGAGGTGCCTGTGTGCCCCCCACCTTGGGAAGCTAAATTACTCCCCGATGTAACCCACCCTACACAGACTTGCTCTGCTCATCTTTTTAACTTAAATTGAGGTGAAGTTTCCGGAACAAATCGGTGCTGTGTAGTACATTCACCGTGTTGTGCAACCATCACCGCTGCCTAATTCCAGAAAGTTCCATTGCCCCAAAAGGAAACACTGTCCCCATCAGCAGTCACCCTCTGTCCGTCCCCAGCCCCGGCCCCCACGAGCCCCCTTCCTGTCCGTGGATGAGCCTGTTCTGGACGTTTCACACACGTGGACTCACACCCCGCGTGGCCTTTCACGCCTGGCTTATTTTTTCTCAGGTTTTATGTATTTATTTTGAGAGAAAGAGACAATGAGCAGGGGAGGGGCAGAGAGAGCGCGCGAATCCTAAGCAGGCTCTGAGCTGTCAGCGCAGAGCCCATGCGGGATTTGAACCCCAAACCGTGAGATCATCACCTGAGCCGAGGTCAGACGCTTAACCACCTGAGCCTCCCAGGCGCCCACTACTTTTTTTTTTTTTAAGTAAAATTTATTTTTTAAAAAAGCTTTAGCTTTACAGAAAAACTGTGCAGATGAGGGTCTCCACGCGCCCGCCCAGCTCCCATTGCGCGCACGTAGCTCCAACGCGAGCCACCGTCTCGTGCAGCGCAGAGACCCTGGTCACAGACGTCACCTCCCTGGCGCCTCGGACGTGGCTGGCACCTCCTCTTTCTCAGGTGGAGGTGGGTGGGGCGCCACAGTCATCAGCCTGGGAAAGGCTCCTGGGTCCTCCAGCTTCAGGATTTTCCTGCCACTCCATGAGCGAGAGAGAGAGAGAGAGAGAGAGAGAGAGAGAGAGAGACGTGGAAGGGGCGGGATCAGCCGGGAAGAAACCGCAACTCAACTCGTAGAACAGGCTGTACCTATGCCGCCCGGCAGGGAGGGGGCAGGAGGGGGCAGGGAGAGGGCATCGGTGAGGGTCGGCAGGACTCCGACCCACCCACATGTCAGGCTGGGCCAGAGCCAGGGAAGGGTCCCAGAGGCGCCGAGAGAGGGACTTGGTGGGGAGTGGCCCTGGAGGGGGCTGGTGGCGGTCCAGTCCTGGGCAGGGCAGCCATGGGGTCTCGGGGGAGGGCTAGGAGGGAGCTGAACAAAAGCAGGGGTGGGGCCAGGCTCGGGGATGCCAGGTGGGGCAGGCTGTGTTTCTGAGCCCCGGGTCCCGGCAGGAGGGGTGACCCACGGCCTCTGCTGGCCCAGGCGATCCTAGCGCCTGCCCCCTGGCTGGGTCCTGAACACAGGACGCTCAGGGAGGGAAGCAGACACAGGAGCTCCAGGGACTGAGCCTGGCACACTCGAGGACCGGCCCCCTGCCCCACAGAGCCCAGGTCACCTGCAGCTCCCCCGGGTGGCTCATGCGCCCTGCTATCTCATCACCTCGCCTGGCTTCTCTGATGAGCCGGAGCACGTGGCAGCCCAGGCTGCCGCCCCCTAACCGCCGACTTCACCGCCCCTCCCCCCCACTGGCTCCTGCCTCCGGGAAGCCCTCCCTGGTCCACTGCCTCCCTGCCGGGATCTGGTCAGCCCCCCGGCTATCCTGCACAAAAGCCTGCTTGCAGCAACAATTTCATGATGGCCGAGGGCCAGCCACACGGGACAGGCTGGAATTACCAGGTTTCGTTGGGCTGCATCGGCCAAAGGTAGCAGCCCCGCCACCCCAAGCTGCTCGCCTCTGCGCACCCTCGGCTCCGGGACAGCAGAGGGCCGGGCCTTGGATGCGGGGACGTGATGGCGTCCAAGAGCAGGCCAGCCTGGCCGCTCCCGCTTCGGTCCCGGGCAACTCTGGCTGTCCTCTCAGTCTGGCAGAGCCACCCACACGTCGGGAGGAAGCCGGGCCCGCAGCCGCCGCGGACAGACGAGGGCCCAGGCCCCCCGAGCATCAGGCCAACCCCCTCGGCGCCCGTCCAAACCCCGGACTCCAACGGCATCAGTGAGATCGACGATCGAGAAATGGTTTGGGGCTGCTCGTCACTCAACAGAAAACCAGGACGAGGACCCCCAAGTTTTTATGACTTTTATTAAATCCTTACAAAACAATACAAAAGTCCGGCATTGACGTTGGTGTAAGGAAAATGAGCTGTATCGGTTCACCTGGTGTGGTGCAGTTAAAGTGCTTGATGTTTCCCCCCCACTTCTAAAAAACTTGAGTTTCTTTTTTTTTTTTTTTTTTTTGTCTTTTTTATACATCTGAACATTGAAACGTTGCCGTTCCCCTCCCCCAGGGCCAGGGGCCGGGCGCCCATTCACAGTAGCGGTTCTGACAGTCCTCTGGGCCACACTGTCCGTGTGACGGGGAGGAAGTGGCTGCCCCACCTTTGGGAAAAAAAAAAAGCTCCTCACAGCTCAGCTTTCCAGAGTTAAAGCGGCCACGGCACCCGCGGCAGGCGGGGGGTGCATTTCTTTTTTTACAAAAAGGCAGAATCCCCAGTTGCAAAACGTAGAATCAATCACTGATGGGCGAGAAGCAGGGGGCGGGGCGGCCTTCCCCCCCCCCCCCCCCCCCCCCCCCCGGGGTCTTTGGAAAGGCCAGTCCACAGATCCAGGCAGGCGGGGGACGGGAGGGGCAGTCAGTCCCCACCGGCCACCAGAGACTGCCACAGAAACGGCATGTGAGCTCCCCCAACCCACAAGGCCCCCCAACATTCAAGTATTCAAGAACAGGGAAGGGAAGTCAACCGATGTCTTTAAAAAACGAACAAAACGGGACGAACAACTAGAAGCCAGGGGGGGCGATCCAGGCCCGGCCTGCCGCGGAGTCTCGCCCAGACCCCAGGGCCAGGCTGCCCTGGTGGGGGCGGCTGCAGAGACCCCCCCCCACCCCCGGCAGAAGCACACGAACATGGAGAAAAGGGAAGCCTGTATTGCATAGTGTTTCCCACCCGAGGGAAGAGGGGGGTCAGTTGCCCCAAGCCCGGCGGTCACTCAACATCTGACCCCGGCGCCAAGGTGGGTAGAGGCGGGCACGGAGGCTCCTGGGTGCCCGGGAGGAGGCCGTGGCAGCTGTAGCCGTGTTCCTGAAGGTGGGCATGCAGAAACGCTGCCCTTGGGGGCGGGGGGCTTTAGCAGGACCCCTGGCTGGGCCCTGGCTCTGAGGAGGAGTAAGGGGGGGGTGGTGACAGAGCTTCCTCACCAGACCCAGGGGTGACGGTGAGGGGCAGGACGTGGCCATGGTCAGACTGAGCCCTGAGAAAGGGCACTCCGGTGCCCAGGGTGGGGGTCTGAGGGACCCCCACGTTGGCTGACGGGCGCCTGTCCAACCCCTCCCACTTCCTCTGGCACTGCCCTCCTGGGTGGGCAGGGTCCCCCTTGGAGAGGGCAGGGGAGGGGGCGGCGAGAGCTTAAGGTCAAGGTTCGAGGGAGCCCCGATTGTCAGTCAGAGGCGGGGCCCGGCAGGCAGCCGTGATTCCCACCTGCCCGCACCCAAGCCCCCTCCAGCCACAAGGGAGACCTGAGAAGCCCCCACCCCACCAAGCGAGCAGGGTGCTTCAGGGTGAGGGATTAAAGAGGTGCTGTGTCACCCCGGGGAGACGTGGGGGTGGCCCGTCCCTGCAAATACTGTGAGGGCTGGGGGAGGGGTGCGCTTCTGTGCCCCCAGCTCTGGAAGGCGACAAGTGCCCTCCTCTCCTGAGTCACATCTGGGCAGGGCGGGCGTGGGGCGTGGGGCGTGGGGACCCTTCACAGTAGAGGTGCGTATCTGGGGCTGGGACGGGACAAGCCCGGCGACACACCCTCCAACCTCCTCCCCAGGTGCCTGCTTTGCTTTTAACACCTTTAAAGGGAAAAAAAAAAAAAAAAAACGGGGGTGAGACAGAAAAAAGAAAAAAAGCCAACAGCAAAAACCTCATATAAAAAGAGCCCCCCCAACTGAGCTTAGCGCCTCGAAGTCCAGCCAGGGGAGGGCAGCCTGCTGGTCACCGGCTGGCAATAGCTTAAAAAACTTTTTAGATTTGATGGGGGGGTAGGGGGGGAGTGACCTATGTACAGAGGGAGGGAGGGGTCACGCGTGGTCTCCCACCAGGACCACGGGGGCCGCGGACAGGCTGGCTCGCTGTCGCCTCTGGGCCAGCCTGCTCTGGGAGGGCGGCGACAGCCGCAGACAGCGCGCAGCTCGGACGACCACGGGCTGGCCCTGCTCCGCCTCCTCGGCCGCGTCCTCCTCCCGCTGGGCCAGCTGCCGGTTCATGGCGATGGCCTCAGCCGCAAATGACGTGAGCTCTTTGGCACAGCTGTTCCTGGAGACGGGGCGGTCACCAAGGAGGTGAAAGGTAGCTTCGGGGCCCGATCCCCTTGGGACCCCTAGAGTCTGTGCAGTACCTCGGGGGGAGGGGCTGCAGGCCCCAGGCATGCCCAGCCTCCCTGGGGGACCAGGACCCCCGCCAGGAGCCCAATCCATCACCATCACTGGTACGAGGACACCCAAGCGCTTAGATGGCTTTCCCAGCCCCCTGATTTAAAGACGGCTTGTCATTTTAATCATCTTAACATTAACCACCCTCGACTTGGGGTCCCCCCCGCTCTCGGGCCCGAGACCCACCCCCCCCCCATGGGTCTCACCTCTGCAGGACCATGGGTGTGGGCAGGGTGTTCTCTGGAGCGTACTGTAAAGACAGGGGAGAGGCGGAGCTGAAAGCAGAGCCCAGCTGCCTTCCCGGGGCCCCGCTGGCAGCGACCGAGGTGAGGGGGGGTGTATTTGCTGGAGCCCAGCCAGGCCAGGGGGAGGGCAAGGCAGAAGCCCAGAGCGGTTCTCTAGACCCGCCCCCTGCCCCCTCCCCCGCCCCCACAGGTCTCCCGGTGCCCCAGAAGGGGCCGGGAGCCCCTCCACCGGCTGGCCTTAACACCAGGGCCCCAGCCTTTGCTTCCTGTGGACTCCCGGTGCCAACGTCTGGTTAAGACTCCTGCCCGTGGGCCCTCCCTGCTCTGGGCAGGCAGCCTGGCTCGGGGCACTGCTGGCCAGAGAAACGCCAGGCTCTTCGCGGCTTGCGGGTGGGGGGACAGGGAGCAGGACTGGGGTTGGCGGGCCCTGCCCGAGGTTTGCCACCTGCCTAACACCTGCACGACCTCAGCCTGCTCCCTGTGCCAGGCGGGAAGGGGCCCCGATGCCTCCAGGGCACAAGCTCAAGCAGTTTCTGCAGTCCTGGCGCCCGGCTGGAAGCAGGTGGTGGGTCTGACTGCTGCGCCTGGGGCCCCTGCAGACCCCAAGGCTGGGCCCCAGACCCACGTTGCACCTGGGGGTGTCGATGCTGGCCTCCCCGGGGATGCTCATACCCCTGCTCCAAGTCCCTCCCTTGCCCATCGGAGGCGGGCCAGAGGCAGGAGGTCCCCAGCAGGGCTCACTCACCCCCTGCACCCAGGGGTGCTGCAGGACTTGGGCGGCGCTCAGCCTCTGCTTGGCGTCGCGGACGAGGAGCTTTGAGATGAGGTCTTTGGCAGCAAAGGAGATGTGGGCCCAATCCTTCTCGGGAAACTCATACTTGCCCTCCTGGATGCTCTCAAACAGCATGTTCTGTGGGGGAGGGGCAAGGGGGTGAAATCAGCTGCAGCCAACTTACCCCAACATCCACACCGGCCTGGACGCAACGGGGTACATCATGACGCTGCTCGGTAACAAGCTGCCGCAGGCCCCAGACCCAGCCATGCAGCCTAACCCGTGACCTGAACGGCTGGCCCCCGGACCGCAAGGGGGGGGGTGGGCAGGGGCTGCAGTGGGGGCCCCGAGATCAGCTGGCGGGACCGGGGGCTCTGGGGGGCCAGACGCCTGAGAGGAAAGGAGGCTGGACTAGAGACCTGGCCTCAGGAGAGTGCTCAGTGAACTCTGCCCCAGAGAAGCCAAGCAGCAGAAAGGCAACTCTGGGCAGCGGGGCTCATGGGAGCAGAAGGCCACCAGGCTGCAACGTGATCATCCCAAACCCTAAATCTTAGTCCTGCCGGACGGCAGATCCCCGACCTCCAAATGCTTCCTCTCCTAGACCATAAAACCAAGGAGTCTGTGTAACCCCGGGAGCACCAGGCCAGCACTGCCCCGTGGATGGATCAGGCATCACAGGCCAGGATCCCGGCAGCAAGCAGGCCCTGGGGGAGGGCACAGAGGGGTGCTGGGGGTGGGGGACGCACATGCTCAGAGACTGGCACAAGGGGGGACGGGGCGCACGCGCGCACAGACCAGGCCTGCGATGCACCGGGCGCACAGGGGACGGGGCGCACGCGCGCACCTGGCAGGCCGGGCAGGCCTCGCCGCGGTCCCAGCCGCAGTCGCTGCCGCAGTGGCCCACGAAAGGCGGGTAGCCGCTGAGCAGGATGTAGAGGATGACACCCAGGCTCCAGAGGTCGCAGCGTTTGTCGTAGATGCTGGCCTCCTCGCTGAAGGCCTCCACCACCTCGGGGGCCATGTACTCCGCTGAGCCGCACTGCGGGCGGGACGAGGCGTCAGGGCCCGTGGAGGGGAGGAGGGGACTGCAGCAGGCCGGGACTTCCCGGCATCACGTGAAGGCCCCAACACTGGGTCACCTGAGCCTGCGGTGCCCGATGCCCAGCCTGGCCAATCAGAGACGGGCTGGGGGCAGGCCCCGCCCCCACACCCGCCCAATCAACAGGTGGCAGGTGCCCACCCGCCCAGCCACCCAACCAGCGGCAGGTGCTGGGAGCCCGCCCCTCCCCTCCCGCCCGTGGCCCCGCCCGCCACTTTCCGCGGGCCAATCAGTGGCTGTTGCTAAGCAAAAGCACCAGTTCCACGGGCTAGGCAGCAGAGCAGCCGGCACCTCGAGGTTACGCAACGGCAGGGGCAGCGGGCCGCGCAGCCCCAGAGCAGAACGGAGCGGGTCGCTGCGTGCCTGCCGCCTGGGCGCCTCACCGGGGTGAGCAGCTCCGGAGTGGAGATCGGGGAGCAGTCCCCGTTGAGTTTGATGCCGCTGCCCAGATCGAAGTCGCAGATCTTCACAGGGGACACCTAGGAAGGGTGGGAAAAGGCGGTAAGGGGGGGGTGGGGGGCGGCGGTCCAGGCCAACCCAGCCCGGGCCCTGGCGCAGGGAAGGCGGTTCCCCGGCGCCCCTCACCTGGTTGGGATGCTCGCAGAGGATGTTTTCTGGCTTTAGGTCCCTGTGGGCGATGCCTGCGGTGAGAACTGGGACTCAGTGGAGGGAGTGGAGGCATTTTCTAGGAGTCTCAAGCAGCTGGACAGGGCGCGAGGCTGGACATCCCAGGGAACAAGGGAGCCCCACCACCCACCTTTGTTGTGCAGGAAGTCCAGGGCACTGGCCACGTCCTGCACGACCACGCTGGCCTCCAGCTCGTTAAAGTGCCGCCGCTTGTGAATGTGGCTCAGGATGGAGCCTGGGGCCAGGCCGTGGTGGAGGAAAAACACATACGCGTCACTTCCGTGTCTCCAGGCCACCGCCCAGTGCCTAGTGCCCACTTCCACCCGACAGGGAAGTGCCCACTCTGGCCTCCCTGGGTTCAGAGCCTTCAACCCTGAGCTGCCATGTGGACAGGAAGCTCGGACCCCACAAGCCCCCTCTGATGTGCAGGACGAGCACATCTGAAAAGTCCTCCCTGGTGGCCGAGCCCACAGCCCATTAGGACACAGCTGCAAACGTCCCCCAGGCCCCACATACCGCCCCGCATCTTCTCAAACACCAGGTAGAAGCGATCCTCCTCCTCAAAGAACTCTATCAGCTCTAGAACATTCCTGAGGTGTGGGGGGTTGGAGAGGCAGGAGAGGAGGGAGGCTTCCTAAGGCCCCTGTGCACCCACAGCCCAGCCCAGGAGGGGCCCACCCTTTCCACCCCCGCCTGTGCACAGGAAGGCTGGGGCCGGGGCCACGGGCCTGCTTCCACCCTGCCCACTCTGGGTTGCCTGCCTGACGCTGGGTCTTCCCCAGTGCACCCTGCACGGCCTCTGCTGCACACTGGATGCTCCCCAAATGCTTGCTGGGGGTGAGGAGGCATTCAGGCCCATTCACACACGGAAAGATGGCTAAGGGCCCGGTTCTGTGGCAAGGTGGGTCACATTACCTGTGTCCCTGGCACTGATACAGCATCTCCACCTCCCGGAAAACCCTGCTCCGAATGTGGCCAGGCTGCTTCTCGATGATCTAAGTGGGGGGGGGGCGGACAGGAGACAGAGCAGTGGGTCAGCCAAAGCCCCTCCCAAAGCCCAAGGGGCTCCCACCAGAGACCTGCCCTGTGCCACAGCTGAGACCCCATTCGAGCTTAGACCTTAAGTTCTAAGCAGAGCTCTCCTCTTGCGGCCCAGAATTTGCCAGAAGTCAGAACTATGGCGTCAGCACAGGCTGGGGGGAGGGGGGTGGGGGTTGCAACATGTTTCCCAAGTGGCATCAGGGGAGAGACAAGCTGGACAAGAACGGCAGAAAGAGGAGGCGGGCCTGTTCCGCTCCTGACCCCACAGGCCTCGGGGGCATGTTTGGGGCCTGAGACGCCTGCGAAATGCCCCTTCAGGGTGTCAGCATCCCCTCCCTGCCTGGGAGACCGGTGGCCACTGTGCGGACTCCCACACCACACAGGGGACTAGAGCGGCCTTGGGGTGCCTGGCTGCCAGCCAAGCCGCCCCTGCCCACTTTGGTGCCAAGTCCCACCTCTCCTGTTCTGTGACAGTCTGGGCAGCTGCCACGGGCCCCTCAGCCCAGGCCTGTTTCATGCCAGCCCAGACTGGCCCTCCCGTCCACCAACAGGGACAGTCTCCCCGCGACTCCAGAGCCTCCGGGAGCCAGCTTCTGCCCCCGATCCCGCCGCCGCCACCTGGCAGCTCTGGGCCCGCCTGCCTCCCGGATTCTCCCCGAGACACCTTCGCCCACAGAAGTGGGGGCAGAAGGTGCCAGCTGGCTCTCTCCGGGCCACCTCGGCCCCCGGGCACCCACTGGGAACGTCTTCCCGGGTTGGATGTTAGGCCCCTCTCACCGGGCGGGCGGGGCAGGCCCGGGGTTCCCTGCCCAGCGCGCCGGCCTGGAGGAGGGAAACACGGTGTGCCACCAGCTCGCCCCTCCAACAGGCAGGCATGGTGTCCGCGTGCTGCCGGGGCCCAGCCTACGTGCCGTCCCACCTGTCTGGTGACAAACGCACCCGTGCCTCGGAGAGGCAGACCAGCCAGATGTCGGGGCCTCGTGACACAATGCCAGCAGCCATGCCCTCCTGAAGAACCTCATCCTACCCCTTGGGAATCTGGCCAGGACCCCACCTCATGGAGGAAACTGCAGTCCCTCGGGGCAGAGGGATGACCTTGCAGGAGGCCCAACAAGGTGTGACTCGGGCTGTCTAACCCCTCAGAGCCTCGTTCCGAACTGTCGAAGGGGCACAGGAGGCCAGGCTGCCCGACGGTCCTTAAGGGGAAAACACTCAGTGCGTGGCCTGTCTTGCAGAAAGCGCTCAAAGCCAAGCATCCAGTTCTCTGGCACCATCATGCCGCCCGACCTGGAACTCACGGGGCAGGGACGATGGCCACTTTTGCCATCGGACTTCTACCGAAGCGCTGGGCTCCGGCCAGCCTCGCTCACCGGGGAGCACCGGTCCTCAGTCCTGGTCGGCCAGCCTCCTGTGACCCCACCCCACCCGGATGCAGGGTCACCAGGGAAGACTGGACGGTTTCTCGGAGCACAGGGCCGTACTGCCTGGCCAAGAGACACAGGTTTCGAGGCCACACCCTGGTCTCCCCAGATGCCAAGCCTCCCTGGGCCCCAAGTACGGCATTGCCTTTTAACCCTTGTAACCAACACGGAGAACCGCCTGTCGCTGAGGAGTGGCCTGGGGTGACCCAGCAGGCAAGAGCCAACTCTGACCGAAGCCCCCAGCTCTCAGGCGCCCTGGCACCAGGTGCTCAGCCACCTGTGTAGGGAGCGGCTCCTTACGGTCACTTCCTGCCCAGACTCAGGGGCTCAGAGCAGGCTGACCTAGATTCCCAGGGGTGGCCTGAGTCACTGGCCCTGGGGCCATTTTTAGATACTAGTTTTCCCCCAGCTGCTGGTCCGGGAGCTCAAAGGCCAGCTCCCCCCTCCCGCCACCCGCGGCCAGTGCCAGAGCCCAGGCGCTGCAGGGAGAGGTGCGGGGAGCTGGCCGGGCGCTGGTGCTCACCTTGACGGCGTATTCCTGGTTAGTGATGAGGTTGACGCAGGTCTGCACTCGGGCGTGGGCACCCTCCCCGAGCACGTCTTCTTGCAGCTGGTAGACATCTGGGGAGCAGGGGTGCGGTGAGAGCCGCCCCGGGCTGGCCACGGCTCCCTACACCCCCACCTGTAGTCCTCACTGACCTTCGAACCGGCCCGAGAAGCTGTCGGTGGCCCGGCACCGCTTTTTCTTCTTGCCCCTCTTCTTGGCGTCTGGGATGTCGATGGGCTGGCTGGCGGGCATATCTGCACTAGGAGACCCGGAGGTGAGGCCCGCCCTGCTCAGCAGGCAGCCCCTGCTGCCCTCCCGCACCGGCCCTCCCGCACCGCCACCTTCCTCTCCGGCCCTCACCAGGGCGGGCAGGATGCTCCAGGCTGAAGTTGGTCTCCCCGAGGTGGGTCTGGTCTAGGGAGAAGGCCAGCTCGAAAGGGTTCTGCCCCTGCGGGGGACAGGACAGGAGGGCTCTCAGGGCCTGCCCAGAGAGTGACCCAGCCCCCGCGTCTGCATCCACAAGTCCAGGGGGACAAAAGCCTGGCTTTGCCTGACTGTAAGGAAATGGTCCTTCTTCCCCCGAACCCCAGGGCCCTTGGGGTGTCCAGGAAAGGGATGCGCTGCGGGGAGGGGCCCCGAGCAGGCAAGAGGGCCTGGCGTGCGTCACTATGGTGCCCAGGCCAGGCCTCGCGGCTCACCCGGGACAACCTCCGCAGCCCAACTGGCCCCCTGGGCTGCAGAGGATCAAAGACAGCAAGGCGGTCAGTGGGAGGGGGTGAGTCACCGGCTTCTGGCTTCTAGGCGGGGTTCCCAGCAGGGGTGGCCCTGCCTGCTTTCCCACAGCCTCCAACACGAGGCCCTGAATTTCTGGCCTCAGTCTTCCCTCTGTGAAACAGGGAGGCACTGCCCTCCTGGTCATGCACTGCTCCCTCTGAGGTCCCACTGTCGCCCGACCGTGGCTCATAGGACGGGCCTCCAAGGCCTCCGGCTGCAACAGTGTAGACACCGGACCGCCCTCTGCCCAGCCCTGCCCGGGCCACAGCCAGCACTGTCCCATTTTGCCACCAGGACAGAGCTACTCACAGGCCCCCATGCCCAGCTAAGAAACCAGCCTTGCAGGGAGAGGCCCACTGGAGGTCACCCGCTAGTCCCCAGGACCGGGGGAAGGGTGCTAGACCCTGAGCAGGGAAGGAAGGCAGCTGGGGCTTGGAGAAACCTTGTCTTACCCGCCCCAGAGAGCTGCTGGAATAATCTTCTGCAGAGCAGATGGGCCACAGTGAGTACGGATGGCCCCTGGCTTGAGATGTGAGGCCTTTGAGGCCAGGACACTGAGGCCCAGCAGAGGCCTTCAGGAGATAGCTCTAATTTAGCTCCCTGCACCCTGGCCGACTAGGTGGCCGGGGCCTCAGGTGGGTGAGGGGGCCTCTGTGCACGGTGGTGCTGCTGATGCTGGGTGACCCGAGCCAGGTCACTGCCCCTCCCTGGGGCCTCAGGACAACTGGGGACGGGGCTCCAGCAGGAGGATCATCCAGAGAAGGAACTCCAGGAAAGCCCCAGAGAAACACCGAGGGGCCCAGGGCAGAAGGAGCTGGGCCAGATCCCTACAAACGGGAGGCCCGGAAGCCAGGCCGGCAGCAGAGGGGGCAGGCGGAGGTCAGAGGGAGCGTCTGAAAACACAGGCACAGGCCTCTCAGCCTCCCCACCCCCCTGTGCAGGGCTGTGAGGAGGCCTGGGCCGGGCCAGGCCAGGCAGACGGGAGAAAGGAGTGCTCCGGCCCTTGGCCCTGCCCGGTGGGGGTCTGGCCTCCGTGGGGAGGCAGGCACACAGTCACCAACGCCAGAAACCAGCACCCTGCCTTGGGCTCCTCCAGAGGTCTCGAGAGGGGCCAGGTCACTACTTCTACCTGGGAGGAGGGGCCCCAGGGTAACCACATAGGGGTGGACAGCGGCGGGGGGGGGGGGGACGCTCAGGGCCAGCAGCCAGCAGCCTCTCACCTCCGTCTAGTGACCTCGGCCCCAGGCCTGACCCACGTCTGTGGCTGAGTGATGGAAGGAAGCTGCCTGTACCTCCTCGGACCGAGGAACAGTGCGAGGACCCTCAAGGGGGCCTATGGGTCCCCTCGCCACCCCCACAAGCCTGTCCCAGCCTCCACCTTGGTGGCTTGGCCACCCCTGATGAAAGCAGCTCCTGTGTCCTTGTCTCCACCTGCAGGGAGACTCGGGGCAAACATCTCTTTCCAAGGCTCCGATTTCCCAACTGAAAATGGGGAAAGTGTGTTGGGAGACGCCCAGCAGAAAGGGTCCCGGCAGTGCTGCTGCTGGACTGGGGCGGGAAGGCGAGGCCCAGCCCAAGAAGCAAGCTCAGCATGGCGGGAGGGGAGCCCCAGAGTGGCCGAGAGGACCTTCTCATAGCTGAGGCTCCCTGGCCAGGGTCCTTCCCACTCCTGAGGACTCCCATGGTCCCACCTGGGAGCAGCCTCCAGTCCCAAGCAATGTGGGCGGGCTGGGCCTGGGGCTGGCCTCAGGCCTCCAGTCAGCAGGCCTTGGCAGGAGGCGGCTGGAATCATCCAGAAAGTTCGAGTTTGCTTTGGCTGCCGTGCTGGCCCCTCACACCGACCCTGTCCTAGCTCATGCCCAGCCCCAGGAGGGAATAGACCACTGCCGGTGACGTCTCGGGTCCACCCCCTGCTTCAGCCCGGCCCCGGACACTTGGACTTGCCAAGGCTGTTGCTCCCCTGGCAGGGGGTAAAGCGAGGATGACAGGCGTGTGGGCAGGGGTGGGGCACGCTGGCCCAAGATGTGGCTGGACAGGCCTGGGAATTCTAACCCAAACAGTCTCAGCTTGCTCCTCCCACCCCGGTTCTGGGAGTGCCTGTGTACACACACAGACACACACATGAAAGTGCGCCGCGCGCGCGCGAGCACACACACACACACACACACACACACGCGGGCGCGCGGGCGCGTGCCCACACACACCCAGGTCCTGCCTTCTTTACAGGGCAACAGGTCCCTGCCCAAGAAGGCCCAGGGAAGCCATTACATAACGCGGCTGGTGGGGTGGGGAGGCCGTTGACATCACTGCGTCCCCTGAGCCAGCCCCGTGGGGCCCCTCCCCAGCACCTGCCCGCCCCCCCCCCCAGACTCGCTCATCTGAGACCAAGACTGCAGCCGTGGGGCCACCGCAGAAACTTCCTGCTCCCACAGGAAATAGCACTTGGGCCCGGACTGTCTGGGAGGCGCAGGGCTGAGGGGCATCCAATTCACTCCCTTATTCCAAGGACCACCTAGGAGGGCTTTCTGGGACCTGCAGTCCTACCTCGGATTCCTGGAGGAAAGACCCCACAGACCTACAGGTCCAAGGCGCTGAGGACGGGACTGTGGCCTGAGCTCCCTAGCAGTGCACAGGGGTTTGCAGGGGACACACAACCAGGTGCTCCCAAGGGCCTGGGGGCCCTGACCGCGCTTGGGGTTCCTGGAGGAAAGACCTCACAGTGCCCAGGGCGCTGGGGACCGGACTGTGGCCCGCTGACCACCCCCACCAGCGCACTCCCGGCTGGGGCAGCCCCAGACACACGGCGGGCGGGCGGGCGGGGAGGGCGGGCAGCAGCCACGGGTGGATCCCACCGGCCACTCGAGTGGTCCAGCCCCAGGCGACCCCAAACCCACCCGGCCCTCACCTTGAACGAACGGTGGAAGCCCTGAAGTTCGGCTGTTTTCTTCTGCACCATCTTCTGTCCGGGCCCCGCCAGCGGGGGAGGGGACGGCGGGCCCGGGGGAGCGGCCCGTGGGCGGGGGGCGGCCGGGTAGGGGACCCTGCAGGCGGGAGCAGACAAAGGAGAACGTGAGTGGCTGCGGCCAGCGCGCCGTGAGCCCCGGACGCCGAGGCTCCGCGGGGCCCGATCCCCGAGACCGGGTCGGGGCCAGGCCAGCGTCGCCGGGCCGCACTCACCGGGGTCGGACTCGGGCCGGGGCCGCAGTGCCACCGCCGCCGCCGCCCGAGACACGCAGCCCGGACCCCACTGCGCGGACCGCGCGGGGAACAGCGCCGCCGCTGCCGCCGCCACCACCGCGGACTCCTCTTCCTGGGCCGCCGCCGCCGCCGCCGCCGAGAGGAGCCGGGCGCACCGCCCCGCCGCCGCCTTTATAGGCCAGGCTTCGCCCCGCCCAATACGCATGCCCCGCCTCCGCCAATCCCGCCCACAAGCGCACTACGGGGGCGGGGCTGGAGAGCTCTCCGGGCCGCGTGCGGCTGCGCACTCGGGCCTGGAGGGGTTTCCGCGAGCCTGCGCAGTGAGGTGCGCGGGGCTACAGGGGAAGGACTTGGGAGGGATGTTGGCGGTTGTGGGCAGGGGTGTGGGTGCTGGACTGGCCGCCTGAGGCCCTGGGAGGCCCGCGGATCCCCGGCACCGAGCTGAAGCCGGGCCCTACGCTCTGGCAACTCCCCCGGGATGCCGGCAAGGGCGTGGGACACACTGACTCCTTTGGGCGACTTCCCTGCCCTAGAATACACCATGGCTCCCTCTTGCAGCTCCCCAATCCCGGAAGAGCGTGCTGTGGCTCTCTCTTGATTAATGCCACAACCTGGGACCCTGGACCAAGAAAGAGCCCCGGGGGTGGGGGGCAGCCAGGACAGGAGATAAAATGCCATCCCATTTGGGCCGGCGCCCCTACCACCCAGGCTCGGTAGAATCGGCTCTTCCGGAGCTGGGCCAGCTCCCTGTCCCTGAAGCACTGTGGTGCAAAGTCCTCAGACTCCAAGCCCTGGGCGCATGGAAGCGCAAGCCTGTGGGGTGAACCCACCTCCGTCTCCTCCAGACCTCAGCTCGCCCTGCCACCACCCAAACCCAACTGTCCCCCAACCGGGCCCCGCTGACCTGAAACTGAATTGTCCCCTTCCAGGGGGCTGCCTCTATGTGCCGCCTGCCAAGGCCACAGCTCGGGCCACACCTGACTTCAGTCAGCCCCAAGTCCTCTGTCCCCTGCGTGTGTGTGCGTGTGTGTGTTTGTGTAGACACACACTTTGGCTTCAAGTGCCTGGGGTGGGGCTGTTAGACCTGCCTGCCCCGGAGAGGCCACCTCGAAGCTGCCTCCTCCTCCTCCCTCCGTCCTTTCTTGGCTGTCCCCTCCCACCTCTGCCTCCACAGGGGCCCTCTCTGTGGGTACATGGTTAACTGCAGGTTTTCATGCGCTTCGGGTGGCTCAGGGGGGTACAGATGGGTCACTGCCCCTCCTCAGGTCAGCTCCATAAGAGCACAGCCCTGTCCACTGCCCGTCCAGAGCCCAGCACACCGGGCCTGGCGCACCGGGAGCGCTCACTGAATGTTGCTGGAAGGAATAGGTGTGTCTGAGCGTCTGTGTGTGCATGGTTGTGTGTTTGTGCCTACGGGGCTTGTGTAAGTGTGTTAGCCTCGGTGGCTTCTGTAACACGGCGTCGCACACTGGGGAGGCCTGAAACAGAAATGTATGCTCTCCCATTCCGCAGACCAGGAGTCTGAAATCAAGGTCTCCGCAGGGCCACACCCTCTCGGAAGGCTCCAGGGGAGGATGCTTCCTGCTTCTCCCAGCTTCCGGGGTTGGAGTCCCTCAGGCTTGTAGACGCCTCCCCCTGCTCCCCGCCTCCACCTTCAGGTGGCCGTTTCCTCTGCGTCTGCTCTTTGCTTCGTGGCACCAGGCCCACCCTACTCCAGCACCCCTCATCTTGTCCAGTTATACCTGCCAAGACCCTGTCGCCAGATGTCACATTCACGGGTTCCAGGGGTTGAGTCGTGGACGTATCTTTCTGGGGAACGTGGTTCAGCCCAGGACAGGAAAGTCGGTCTATACCCCAGTGTGGGTGTTTAGCTGCGTCCGCCCTCACGTGTGCACCTGTGTGGGCTTGCCGTTCACACTGACCTCAGGGAACGGAAACGAACCAAGGCCTCGCCCCAGGGCCATCTTCCCAGGTGCAGCCACGCTCAGGGCCTGGTGGCCGATCCTGGAGCCTGGCCAGTGGGGACAGACTTGTTCCCAAAGCCAGAAGCCAGGCCCAGCACTGGGCGCCGTTCAGACAAGCTGCCTCAGCGTCACACAGCCCAGACAGGTGGTCCCTTTGTGGGCCCCAGGCTGTAGGTGGGCAGACAGTATGATGGCCCTGCCTCTGGGGTCTTTCCAGCAGGCCTCCCCAGTACTAGTGACGTAGTGGCAGGTCATTCTTCGTGGGGGCCGTCCTAGGCACTGCGGGGTGTTGAGCAGCGTCCATGCCCTCCCACTTGATGTAGAGCACGCCCCGAGTTATGACAGCCACAAGTGTCCCCAGACATCACCAGTGTCCCCTGCCGAGTCCTGCAGTCCCTTGCCCCGTGTGTGAGAAGGTGGGGACCGCGAGGGGAGCACACACTTGTGTGAACGCTGGGAGGGGCCGCGATGCACACGGTGGGCCCCCTAAGCAGGTGGGGGCCACGCGTGACGCGCACACACGTGCAGGCTTCTGTGCGCACCCCGGGCTGCATAGGGGTATGTTCAATCAGTTCACGCACATGCCCTGAGCAGGTCAGGTCAGAGACGTCCCCCCTCCCCCCCACAGAGATGCCGGAGCCCCTGGGTCTGAGAGCCGGGCCTAACAGGTGCCTGTGGGTGCCTGTGCTATGCAGGCCCTAGCCTGGCCTGCACTGGTGGCCATAGGGACGGGCAGGGGGAATGTAGGAAGGGGAGGGGCGCCTGTGCCCAGCCTGCAGGCTCTCGGGCCTAGGCCCTTGTCCTGCGGTGGGCCAGCCCCACAGATCCCCACAGCCAAAGCCTACCGTCTTCCTGGAGGAGGCCCTGTTTATGGGCTGAGGTCCCAGAGGTGCCGGGTGCCCGGGGGCCAGGGAGCGACGGAGAGAGAGGGCTGGGAGGTACCTGCCAGCCACCCTGCCTCCCTCCCCTTGGACCCCCAGGGGTCCCGCTCCCCGCCTCTGACCTCCTCTGGGGGTGGAAGGAATCTGCCAGGCAGGTGAGGGCGGGAAGACGATGTCCTGGCCCCTGCTCCTCACACCTGCCCAGCTCCTGGTGACTGTCACTGGGGCGCGGGGGAGGGTGCAGTCCCAAGGGCAGCACCGCTTCCCACCCCTCCGATGCCAGATGCCGAGGGGGTTGCCAGAGCCTGGGAGGGGGGCTCAGGACAGCCCTGGGGGCCCAGGGGCTACTTTGAGGCTCCCAGAGCCGCAGGTGCTGGCCTGAAAAAGGAGGACAAGCAGGAAATGATTCCCTGGCTCCTGGGCCGCCCCCCCCCCCCCCCCCCCCCCCCCCCCCCCCCCTGCAGTTTTTTTTTTTTTTTTTTTTTATTCCAGCCACCCCTGTGGCTCCCTAGGGGCTCAAGGAGGGGGGTGCTGACCCCCTTTCCCGCCGCAGTCATGAAGCTGGCTTGGCAAAGCTTAGACCAAAGGTGCAAGGACTCTGCTCTTTCCAAGAGTCTACACCCAGCCAGGTCCCTGAGAAGCCCCTCGCTTCTGCGGGGTGACTCTCAGCCTGTGCCGTATGTGGGCTCTCCCCCACACCCCAGGGGAGACAGCAGGCAGGTCCTGACTTCCATCCTTGGGGTCTCTGCTTCTGCCAGCCTCCTCTGAGCCAGGAGGCAAGCTTCCGTGCTCAGTGGTCTCCCCTCTGACCACCCCCTCCTTGGCCTGAGCCCTGGGCCCCTGCGGGGGCTTGGGTGCTCACCTCCTGGGCAGTGCCTGGGGGAGCCCCGGGAACTCAGGGCCTCCACATCCCAGCAGGCAGAGCTCCCAGATTCAGCCAATGAATTACAGAACACCCAGTTAAATGTGAATTTCGGAGAGACAATGAATACTTTTCAGAGCGAGTCCCGCGTATACAAATATCCCAAACCTTATTCATCACTTCTCTGAAATTCAAATTTGACTTGGTAACGGTGGGGTCCTGTAGCTTACCTGACAACCCTACCAGGGGGCAACGGCAAAGACCTTTCTCCCCCCGGCATTACAAACAAGGCCCGGGTCTGTGTGGGGCGTGGGAGCCGGGTGGAGGTGCGTGGCCCATGCACCTGCTGGTGTGCACACGCCGCCGGAGAGGAGAGGGGGCCTGTGTCCGGGGCTGGGTGGCGTGGGGCATGTCTGGGATGGCTCCAGTGTGCTCACAAGCAGTGCCTTTGGGGGACGGCCCCGGCCTCTCCCTCTCCTGCTCAGAGCTGGGCCCCCTGAGACTCAGAGGGGGCAGAGGGCTGCCTTAAAGCCCTGAGCTGGTGTGGGACACCTGGGTCCCAGTGCAGCCTCAAAGGAGGACCAGGGTGCTGGGATCAGGATTGAGAGCTGGGGTGAGCATGGCAGTGGGGGTAGGGGGGGGACTCGTGGAATTAGAGTCCCAAGCTGGTGCCCAGCCTAGCCTGTACCCTCTCCACCCATTCCCATCTGTCTGGTCCCCCATGGACAGGAACCCCAAGCCCGAGGAGATGCCCAGAAAAGCGAGGGTCACGAGCTGGGGCTTCTAGAAGGTTGTGGGACCACGCGGCAGGAACATCTGATGCAAGTGGCTGTAAGTGTCCCTTCCTGCTGACTGACTCACAGCCCGCTCCATTCCGGTGGCTCAGCAGTCCTGGGGACGGAGCCAGGGCCGCCGGCCTCGGTGAGGGTGGGGGAAGGGCGGGGAGAAGGGAAAGCAGGGGTGGGCGTGGCCAGGAGTTCTGGGCTGCGCTGGGGGTGTCTCTGGCCGTGGGCGTCTTTCCGGGAGCCATGGGCGGCGCGTGTGGTTTCTTGGGGGGTCAGTCATTGAAAGTCCCCAAGGTGGGGGCAGGGGTGGGGCTGGGGGCTGGCAGGGCAGGCCCAGCGGATGGCCAAAGGCCACCACTCTGCCCAAGTGACCCACGATGGGGCCCTTGGCTTGTCATCTTGTTTCCTCTCCGCCCCGTCCTCCAAGGCACTGGAGGTGGCTCTTGGGGAATCCGGGGCCCCCACTCCCAGCTGACCTCTCCAACGATAACCTGGGGCATCATGTACAAGAGCCCCCGGGTTTTGAGGAGGGTGGGGAGCTTTCGGGCGTGTGTGCAGGTCCTGGGAGGCCAGGCCACGGGAGCACAAAAAGGGTGGTAGGTTAGGGAGGGGGGGCCACTGAGTTCTGCATGTCCTAGTGACACACAGGTTCCCCTCTTCCTAGGGCCAGGCAGAAGGCAGAGCTGGCTCCATGCCTCAGAAAGCTCAGTCACGCCCTGGGGTCAGCGGAGTGACAGCACAAACACGTCCTGCCCTACTGCCAGCAACCTGTCTGTGGCCGTGAACCCTAGCGGCAGAAGGCACTTTGCGAATGAGATTAAGGCCCCTGAGGTGGGGGTGACTCTGGGTTCCCAGGAGGCCCAGAGTCCTCACGAGGTCCTCACGAGAGGGAGGCAGAGGGTCAGAGGCAGAGATGGGCAGAAGCTCCCTGGGGGGGGGGGGGGGGGGGG
>NW_024412512.1:1040987-1062715 GCF_014898765.1 Herpailurus yagouaroundi
ACGTGTCTTCCTGGGCCTTCGAGAGGAAACAGCCCTCACCTGGCTTTTAGCCCGAGTCCTGTGTGGGATTCCCGACCTCCACAAGTGTCACAGAATAGATTTCTGCCCTTTTAAGCCCCCGAATCTGGTAATTCTTACAGTAGTCCTGGGAGGCTCACACAGGCATTGACGCCTGGCGTTGCCATTTTGCAGATGAGCACAGTGAGGCAGGTCCAGCCAGGCCCACAGGAGGCAAACCTGGCCGAGAGGGCGGAGGACAGTGGCGATGTGTCCAGGAGGCAGGAGGGGCCTGGAAGTCTGGACTCCGGGCCAGTGCCTGTGGCCGAAAGCGGCTGGTGCAGGGACCCGGCTCCAGCCTCCGGGAATGCCCTCCCCCAGGGCTGGATTTGCTAATGCTGCTAAAAGCTCGAGCGGATCCGCTGCGGGACTTGTGACCCGGCGCCTCTGGACCCTCCTCGCCCTCTGCAGCCGGACGCCCGCGGCGCCCAGCCCGTTCCCACGCCGTGACCCCCGCCGGGCTTGTCGCCCCCAGGGTCCCTCCTCCTGCTCATCCGCACGTCGGGACCCCGGGGTGGCGGGGGTGGGGAGGCGAGGGCGCCGACAGGGGCGGGCGGGGTGGACTCCGGAGTCCAGGCCGCTCGCCCAGGGGAACTCGCTGCGGCCGCGCCTGCGCCCTGGCTCCGGCGCTGGGCCCCTCTGCCCCGAGGCGGGAGCGGTTGCCGGGCGACGCGTTTGCGTCACCGAGCCTGGCGCGGTGCCCAGGCTCCCTGGGTGTGGAAGATGGGCCCTGGAGCTGGGCCAATAGGATTCCAAGGACTGAGCGCGGGGGGCGTGGCTGAGCCCCACAATTCAGCCAATGGGATTGTTCTCCTCAGGGTCGCGCAAGAAGGGCCGCGCTCCTTTTAAAGGGACCGCGCACATCTCTCCCGCTTTGCTTGCCCCGAGGGCGCGACCCCAAGGTGAGGGTCGGAGGGCCGGCCCCGGGGTGTGTGTGTGTGTGTGGGGGGGTGTCTCCTTGTGCCTCAGTTTCCTCAGGTGCGCATATCAGAGGCACGTGAACGGAGCATCCAGAGTCCGCTGCTCCCTGAAGGGAATCCCCGCATTTATGCGGCGCCACGGTGTGCACCTAGACCTCAGGCACCTCCGGCATGAGGATCACCCAAGCTCCTCGAGCTTTAGGGCAAGCACGCCCTCAGAAAGCCACACCGCAGTTGGGAACCTTATTTGTCCCCAGGCTTGGGCCCCTGCGCCCACCCTTCTAATCCTGGGGCCAGGAAACTGCCTTTACAAGGACCCCTTCCTGACCTGCAGGGTTCGGGAGGTTGGTTCCCCTGGGCTTTAGGTCTCCGGCAGTATCCCCTCCAGCCCTGTATCCGACAGCGGAAGACAAAGGGGTGGTGGTGAACATCTGGTCCCCGTGGGCTCTGAGGGCCGGTGTCCATGGCCACAGTGTCCCTCCACCCTGGACGGGCCCTCCTTTCTCTCAACTGGTCCAGGTCAATGAAAATACAAGTCAGGGGTAAGCAGTGACATTGGCTGATCCTGGGTGCAGACAGCCGCTGAAGTGTTACCCCAAACCACTCACCGGCCTCTGTGTCCCCAGCTTGCAGCGCCCCCCGAGGTGGCCTTCAGGGATTGGAGATGTCTGAGGCCAGGGCCCCTGCCGAGGCTGCTCTCAAAGACTGGGACTGGCATCTGGAGAGGTGGCAGGACCCACAGATTTGGGAAGAAGGACAGCAGGGCAGAGCCCTGGTCCACGTCAGGCTTTGGGGGGTGGACCCAGTCCCCCCCTGGTGGCCTTCCTTCCTGTCCCTGCATCACCCTCACCTCAGCCCCCTTGGACACCACTACCTGGGACGACCTGCTTTGAGCCTGATTCCCTGGCCATGTAAGATGTCAGCTTTAGGGGAAACTGGGTGGGGGTACCTGGAAACCCTCAGTTTTGCAAATTTTGCTTAGTCTAGAACTAGTCCAAAATGAAGTAAAATTTAAAAAAGAAAGCACACCACTATTATTAAGTAATTTCTGGGGCGCCTGGGTGGCGCAGTCGGTTAAGCGTCCGACTTCAGCCAGGTCACGATCTCACGATCTCGCGGGATCTCGTGATCTCGCGGTCCGTGAGTTCGAGCCCCGCGTCAGGCTCTGGGCTGATGGCTCCGAGCCTGGAGCCTGTTTCCGATTCTGTGTCTCCCTCTCTCTCTGCCCCTCCCCCGTTCATGCTCTGTCTCTCTCTGTCCCAAAAATAAATAAACGTTGAAAAAAAAATTAAGTATTTTCTTTTTTTTTAAAGTTTATTTTTGAGACAGAGCATGAGCTGGGGAGGGGCAGAGAGAGAGAGGGAGACACAGAATCCCAAGCAGGCTCCAGGCTCTGAGCCATCAGCACAGAGCCCGACACGGGGCTCGAACTCACGGATCGTGAGATCGTGACCTGAGCCGAAGTCGGACACTCAACCGACTGAGCCACCCAGGTGCCCCAGAATGTGTGTGGTTTTAAGGCACCAAATTTTGGTGGTATGTTACAGGGGCCCAGGACACCGTGCCCTCCTCCCAGGCTGATCCTTAGGGATGAGCCTGCACCAGCCTCCCCTTGCTGCTGTGACAGAGCAGCACATCTTCCCTGGAAGCTTCTGGAGACTGGACTGACAGAGTACGTTCATTCGACGGAGGGTGCGGTGGGGTCCCCCTGCTCTGGACTTCTCCTCCAGGACTCCCTCCAAAATGCCCGTTCTGGCCTTGGCCTGGCCGGGTGGCTGGAACTCACAGCTGTTCCCAGAGCCGAGCAGAGAACAGTCAGGAAGATCTGCTCACACAAAGAGAGGAAATGGGCTGGACGGCGGAGAAAGGGCCGCGGGGCGAGCAGATGCAGGGTGTCTGCCGGGACCCCGGGCTCGTGGCCATCTCCTGTGTCGTGACAGACCAGGGACCTTGCTGTGGGGTCCCAGCCAGCCCCGTACCCATCCCCCACTGAGGTCAGGATTGGGGGTCCGGTGCCCGGTGAGAGGGAAAATCAGCAAGCTGGTAAGTCCCGGGTGGAGGTCCCGGGGTGGGGGACACAGGGTGGCCACCTGACTATATCGCCACTTTCCAGCAAAGTGCTGGAGGGTGCCAAGTGTCACCAGTGTGAAATCCAGGTCAACCCGGCATCTGACGGAAGCTCAGACAGGCCTGGGGCTGGGCGGCAAGGTGGCGGGGACCAGCCCCCACCACCCCCACCCCCCCTCCCCGGGGACAGACAGAGCTGTCTCCAGGCTGTCGTCCCTGGTGGCCTTCCGGCGGACGGCATCCCCATCTAGGGACGGGAGGCCCACAGCAGGGAGGGGCAGAGCCCAGCAGCTGGTTTTGTTTTTCATCCACTGTCTTTGGAAAGAAGGGCAGATGGCTCCAGAAATATCTAGGAACGCACCCCCCTCCCTGGGTGGTGACCGGCAGTGCCATCGGAAGGTCAGCAGAGTGTAGTGTAAACAGTGGCTTCAAAACAGCAGACCTGCACAAAACTCTGCTGTGGCTGGGGACAGCAGAGGTGACAACAGCCCCAACGTCTGACAATTGCACGGGACGTGTCCACCGTGCACGCGCACGCCCCTCAGGTGCCTCCACCGCGCACGCGCACGTCCCTCGGCTGTGAGCAGGAGCGAGGCGCCCACCCCCGCCGCCCCGAGGACGGACCCCGGACCCAAGACGCTCAGGGAGGGAACCACACACGAGAGGCCACACGGGGTGTGCGTCCACGTGTGTGAAACGTGCAGAACAGACCCATCCACGGACAGGAAGGGGACTCGTGGGGGCCCGGGGCCGGAGGAGGGCGTGCCGGCGGGTGGTGATGAGGTTTCTGTTAGGTGAGAATGTTCGGGAGCTAGGTAGAGGTGATGATTGCACAACTTTGCAAATGTGCCAAATGCCACCGAACTGTTGACCTCGACTGGGTGACTTGTATGGCATGTCAGTGACACCTCAGTAGAGATGTTTGACCACGACAGAAGCCAGCGCGGTGGTGGTTTGTGATGGCGCGTGGTGACCGGGGACGAGGGGTTGACAGCACTGGGCGGGCGCGAAGGACCGCCTGCTGCCCTGCTAACCCGGATGGGACGCACAGCAGATGACCACAAGTGCCGGCCAGCGCCTGGCACGTTTCCTGGCCGCGGCGGGTCACCGCCGGCAAGGATCTGCGTGAACGTGGAAGAGGCCAGCGGACGCGTGAGAGGCTGCCACGTTGCAGATCGAGAGCTGAGCACCGGACCACGCTTTTGAACACGATTGGCGACAGGAGACCAGGCATTCGAGAAAACGCCTCGCTCGCAAGAAACGTCGGATCGTGTGCGCACAGACATGGCTGGGAGGGTGTGACGTCGGCTGCGGTCTCCGCGCTCCCCGGCGGCGCGGCAGGCACCGGCACCCCGGGTCAGGAACGTCCCCTACAGCCTTTGTATCTGGCGGTGGTTCTGCCCCAGGGGACCTTGTCCAGGCGGGGGCCACGTCTGCACATCTGTGGTCATCGCACTGGGGGCTCCTGGCATCGAGGGGGGTGGGGCCAGAAATGCTGCTTGACCCCACACTGCCCAGGAGGCCCTCCAGAGAACGATCCAGCCCTGAACGTCTTTGGGGGTGGGAGTGGGGGAGGGGAAGGCAGACCCCGGTCTAGAGAGACTCTCCCCAGGTGGGTGCAGGAGGAAACATCTAGAATGTTCCAGCAGTACTGTCTCTTGGGATGAACGGCTGCAACTACCTCGTCTGGCCCAGTCTCTCTCTTGCTGGCTCTGATGAAGCATGAGGCCGTGTTGAAGTGGCCCATGGGGCAGGGAGCCGAGGGTGGCCTCTGACTGACAGCCAGCAAGAGACTGCAGCCCTCAGTCCTGTAACTGCCGGGAGCCGAATTCTGCCGACAACCACGGGACCTCAAGCAGGTGCATCCCCAGGTGAGCCTCTGGGTGAAAACACTTAAAAGTAACTTTATTTAAAACAAAAAAATTTTTAATATTTACTTATTTTTGAGAGAGAGAGAGAGACAGACAGACAGACAGAGCGTGAGCGGGGGAGGGGCAGAGAGAGGGTGACACAGAATCCAAAGCAGGCTCCAGGCCCCGAGCTGTCAGCCCAGAGCCCGACGCGGGGCCCCAACTCACGGACCGCGAGATCATGACCTGAGCCGAAGTCGGACGCTCAACCAACCGGGCCACGCAGGCGCCCCGAGATTCTCCCGTTTCAAGTGCGCAGCTCGGGGCTGTCGGATACTCAGAGTTGTGCCCCCATCATCACTGTGTGTCCATTTGGAAAGAACGAAGTGTGAAGATTTTGGTTTGAGTCTTACGGGAGGTTCTTCTGTGCTCGCGGGAGAAATCAGTCTGTGTGTCTTGTGGCATCGGGCGACGGCCAACTTCCCTACCAGCTGGTCGTGGCTATTTTCAGCTCTGTGGGGCCAGGGGTCCCTGTACAGCCGCTTGGCTTTGCCACCGTAGCGCAGGAGCCCCCTAGGTCATAGGCAAATGAATGAGTGGAGCCGTGTGCCGATAAAACTTTATCTACAAAAACGGACAGCAGGCTCCATGTAGCCAATCCTGATCGGTGGCTGATGTGTTTAATTTTGTCGTGAGCTAGTCTTGGGCGCTTGCTTTAAAGTATTCATCCTTGCTGTTTTCCGAATTTTCGTTCTTTTGTAGATGATGTTTATCCTGTCTTTGTCTCTCTAGTTAATCTGAAAGGATATATATTAGTTTTCATTTTACTAGTGGCTAACTATGTGCGTGTACGTATACAAACGTATGTGTGTACGTATAAGCATATTGAACTTAATTTTGCCAATATCATCATCTGTGAAATAGTATCTACAGATTCTGGCCTTAAAAACATGAATATAGGGGCGCCTGGGTGGCGCAGTCGGTTAAGCGTCTGACTTCAGCCAGGTCACGATCTCGCGGTCGGTGGGTTCGAGCCCCGCGTCGGGCTCTGGGCTGATGGCTCAGAGCCTGGAGCCTGTTTCCGATTCTGTGTCTCCCTCTCTCTCTGCCCCTCCCCCGTTCATGCTCTGTCTCTCTCTGTCCCAAAAATAAATAAAAAACGTTGAAAAAAAAATAAAAATAAAAGAAACGTGCAGATATGAAATGTCCAGAACAAGAAAATCCACAGAGACGGAAAGTGGATTCATGGTTGCCAGGGGCTGTGGAGTGGGACGGGGGTCACAGCTCATAGGGACAGTTTTTTCTTTTTTTAGGGTGATGGAATATTCAAGAATTTGATGTTAATGGTCGCACGACTCTGAGTGCACTAACAACTACTGAATCGCGAACTTTAAAATGGCGAATTTTACTTTTTTCTTTTTTTTAAGTTTTTTTCAAATTTTATTTTTAGTTTTTTTAAATTTACATCCCAATTAGTTAGCAATAGTACAGCAATGATTTCAGGAATAGATTCCTTAATGCCCCTCCCCCATGTAGCCCATCCCCCTCCCACACCCTCTCCAGTAACCCTCAGTTTGTTCTCCATATTTATGAGTCTCTTACGTTTTGTCCCCCTCCCGGTTTTTATAGTATTTTTGCTTCCCTTCCCTTACGTTCATCTGTCTTGTCTCTTAAAGTCCTCATATGAGTGAAGTCATATGATTTGTCTTTCCATCCCTGTAGTTGCAAATGGCAAGATTTCATTCTTTTTGATTGCCGAGTAATACTCCATTGTATATATATATACGCCACATTTTCTTTATCCATTCGTCCACCGATGGACATTCGGGCTCTTTCCATACTTTGGCTCTTGTCGATAGTGCTGCTATAAACACGGGGGTGCATGTGTCCCTTCGAAACAGCACACCTGTATCCCGTGGATAGATGCCTAGTGCAAGTGCTGGGTCGTAGGGTAGGTAGTTCTCTTTTTAATTTTTTGGGGAACCTCCACACTGTTTTCCAGAGTGGCTGCACCAGCTTGCATTCCCCAAAATGGCGAATTTTAGAGTATGTCACGTGTGTCATTTTTTTTCAGTAGGCACCACGCTCATTGTGGAGCCCGACACGCGGCTTGACCCTCACGAACCGTGAGATCATGACCTGAGCTGAGATCAAGAGTCGGATGCTTAACTGACTGAGCCACGCAGGCGCCCCTCAATTTTTAAAATCATATGAAGAAAAGAGAGGAAAATGCAGTGTGCAGAGGTGCTGAGTGCTGGAAATGACAGAGGGACGCATGTGGCCGGGGTAAATGGAGACATATGCGGGACCGCAGGGATCGACCTATGTTCCAGAATGAACCTGGAACCACATTATTATGCAAAGTAACCATTTTCACCCGAATCACAGAAGCAAGTTTTCTGGAACTGAAAGGAATTTTAAAGTCCATCGGCAATCTATACTTAGAATAGTCCAGAAAATATTAAAACACAACAACGAGGAATTTATATTGGCAGATACAACCATTACTCTGACTGTACAAGGTACATTAAAATGGGAGCTGGAGGCGGCTACGTGCTAGAAGACCCAGAAAGAGCCCGGGTAAATACATAGCACTCCTGATCTGTGCGGAAGGGCCACGCTGTGCTGCAGTAGGGGTTCCTTGTTATTTAAAAAATAAAAATTCCGGAATGCCCGGGTGGCTCAGTGGATTAAGCGTCCCACTTCGGCTCAGGTTGTGATCTCATGGTTCGTGAGTTCGGGCCCCGCGCCGGGCTCTGTGCTGACAGCCTGGAGCCTGCTTTGGATTCTGTCTCCCTCTTTCTCTGTCCCTTCCCTGCTCACGTTCTGTCTCTCAAAAGTAAACATTAAAAAAAATAAAAATGTCCCTAGAGCCTTACCTCACACCATACGTGGAAATGACACTCTCAAGTTTATCTAACGTTTAATATTTGAGAAAAGAAGAGGGGCACCTGGGTGGCTCAGTTGGTTAAGCATCTGACTCTTGGTTTTGGCTCAGGCCGTGATCTCACAGTTCCTGAGTTTGAGCCCTGCTTCAGGCTCTACACTTATAGCTCGGAGCCTGCTTGAGATTCTCTCTCTCCCTCTCTCTCTCCCCCTCCATGCTGTCCCTCTCTCAAAATAAATAAACATTAAAAAAAACACCCAAAACAGGGAGCCAGGGTGGCTCAGTCAGTTAAGCATCTGACTTTTGATTTTGGCTTAGGTCATGATTTCACGGTTCAGTTTGTGAGATCAAGCCCTGGTCAGGCTCTGTGCCAGCAGCTTGGAGCCTGCTTGGGATTCTCTCTCTGTCTCTCTCTGCCCGCCCGCCCCCCCCCCCCCGAACAAATAATAAATAAATAAACATCTACAAAATAAAAAAAAGAGGAAAACCATGAAGAACCAGAAGAAAACAGAGGTGAATATTTACATAAAGGCCTCCCCAGCCCACGTTTGTAAGCTTGTCACTAAGGGCAGAAAACGTCGAGGAAAAGAATCACCAAAAATGTGAAAGCTGGTAAAGAGAAGAAAAAAAAATATGTTGAAATGATCATAAACAAAGTTAAACAAGAAACCAGGAGAAATTTGTGTAACGTATATGACAAATTATATGCAAAAAAGCTTTTATCAGCAAGTATTATTAAAGGGTCTCCACACCCAACATGTAAAGAGTTTTTAGAAACCAATAAGAAAAGACCACTTTCCAATGGAAAAAAGGACAAAGGATATAAATTGGCAATATAAATGGTCAACGTGCGGTGAGAGTGTTTTCCTATCAAATAGGTAATGACACATGGCCCAGCACCCAGTTTTGGGAGGATGTAAGGAAGTGGGATCCCTGAACCTGTGTAGATGGGGATGTAAATTAGTGCCCCCTTTCTGCAGGGTACTCCCCAACTCATCAAAATGTCCCCCAGGGTAATGCCCTCTGACACACACAGACACCAACCCTGGCATTTTACCTGTATCCACAATCGGGGATATTTATAAAGATCTGACTAGAGAATTTATTGTCGCCAAAGTCACAGCAACAACCAGGAGGCATCGGTTAACTGATGGGGCACCTGCACCGTGCGTGCCTGGGCTCGTCCACACCGCCTGTCCGCCTGCATCACCCTGGGCCTGCCCCCGCTCCGTGGCCCCCACCTGCCTCTCCACTTGGTGGTCAAGACCAGAACCAGCATCTCGGTCCAGTACTTCACGGTTGGTTTTTAGGACAAAGAAAGGATCCAAGTCATTCCCACCTTGACTTTGCTTCCACCTCAGGAATTGCTGCAAAGCAACAGGGCCTGGGAGCCCTCTGGCGAGGGCTGGTGCAACTAAGGAGGGGGTTCTGAGGGGTAGAGCCCGCCCCGGGGCGACTTCCAGTGACAGGGGCTCCTGATCTTCTGAGGTGGCCTCGCCCAGCTGTTCCCGAATTACCAGAACGTTCCTTCACGAACACCAGAGGCTGCCTCCTGCGTCGTTTCCACGGGAATGATGTAGATTCCCGCCACTCCTGGGAGTCCCCGCTGGCCAGGAGGGGGCTCGGCCAGCGGTCTTGTGCGAGCAGCCCCGCCGTGCCCTCCCTCGTCCTCCCCGTCTGACCAGATTTCCATGCCAACGCCTGGCCCCCCCATTACCTCTCCCGGCTGGACAGCTTCTGGGGTTTTGACGTGAACCACCCACCCCGTTTGGCCTCAGATCCCTGCATTCCCAGCAGCCCGAGGCAGGGGGGGTCTTAAGGCCACACACGATGGTTCTCTGACGGTTCTGGGCTCAGAAGTCCTTACACCCAGGTGTGGGCAGGGCCAGTTCCCCCAGAACCCCAGGGTCATCCTACCTCAGGGACCTTGACAAGGTCCCCTCTGTGCCATGAGGTGACAGGTCCCAGGACCAGGAAGGGGACATCTTTGGGGGTGATTACAAATGACAAATTTTTAGCTGTTTCTGGAAATTGTGGTGCATTTCCAAAGTCAACGGGGAAGGAGACCATGGCTCCTTTAGAAGGTGTTTCCAGATAACGTGATTCCCGAGAAGCCGCTCAATTCCCACGGAGACAGCACGCCCTCTAGGGGCGAGAAGCCAGCCCTGCCCTGGTTCCTGCGCAGCCCTACCCACCGCCCCTTCGTCTGCTCCCACTTGCCAGAGACCCACGCCTGGGGGCCCCGGAACCGGGGCACGTGCATTGGAGAGGGACCCCATCTTGCACAGAAGAAAGAGCAGTTGGGGTGAATGACTCAGGTGTCTGCTCAGAGCTGGCTGCCCAGAAAACTCCTGGCTGGTTCTGCCCTATCACGCTGCAGTGGGTTCAACATTTTCTGGCTCCTTCTCCCGCACAGCAGAAAGGCAGAGTTAAAATTGTGCCTAAGCACTGGCGGCAACTGACGAAACAGAGACGGGGGACAGAGCACGTGCCTTCCCCACGGTTCTCAGCCTGCTTTCCGGGGACTTCCATCCTCACCACCCCACGAAACCCTAACTTCACCCATAGCCTGTGCGTCTATTCACCTATCTGGGGCACTCTGGTGGGCCACCGGCCATCGTGACATCGAGGATCCCTCGCCCCTTGGGGATGAGGGCACCCTGGGGACAATGGCCGTGACGTGTCCCAACACCGGCCCTCCCCCCCCCACCCCAGGAAAATGGAAATGACCACCAGCAGCCGCGGGTACAAAAATGGCACAATTTATTCTGATGCTCGGGTGGGAACACCCGTGGGCGGGGAGGATGCAGAGGGTCCCTGCCACCGTCCCCGGCCTGGCCGCACGGCGGGAGCAGCTGGGAACCCTGGGGCGCACAGTGGTTCTGCGGTTTGGCTGTGGTCTTGCATGTGAAGGGGCGACATTCGACTGGACAGTTTCCTCGTCCTGGGAGGCTGCCTTGCCAGGCCCCCCCCCCCTGAGCTGGGCCCCGGAGGCTTCCGGAAGGACCGAGGCCCGAGCTCATGTTAATTGCACTTGTTCGGTGTTGGGTGACGGTGCCCCTCACGTCTGCGAGCATCCCAGACACCCAGAGGTACTGAGTCGGCACGGTCCACACTGGAAGGGCAGCCACGGCGAGAGGCCACGGAGGATGTGTGGGCAGGCAGAGGCACGAACTCGGGGCAGAACGGGGCTTCCCGTGGTCACTTCGGTGCAGCCCCCGACGGGGCCCTGGCCACCCCTCCCAGGGCACCGTGGGAGACGGTGGTGGGATTCAGATCCCACAGCCACACAGGGCCACGCAAACGGAGGGTTTTGATGTGAAGCTGGCAGGCTCTGCAGGAGGACATTTGGCAAGACTCAAAGATCCCGCCCAGGAGAGCGGTTCCAGGGGACTCATCCTGTGTTGTCCACACGGGAGAGGGGATATTTTTCTAAAGGGGAAGGCAGGCTCACGTGTAGGAAAAGAAAAATCATATCTTTCATGATCCACGAAGGGGCCCGGGGGGGCCGGGAGGCAGGCTGTGGGGTCCCTGTCGTACCTGTCGTGAAGCAGACACGGGGCTCCCAGGCGCCGGCTGCCCGCAGGGCACAGGTCCGTGCGGGCCCACTGGGCAAACGCAAGTGCTTTACAAACACAGTGGGTTTTCCCAGGTGCCCAACACATACAACCACGGAGTCCAAGTTCAATGCCGGCCGAGGAGACAGGCCAGACCCACGGCTGCTGCATCTGGGATCGGGGAGGACTCGACCCCGGCGCTCAGCGTAGCCGTGACAGCATGGAGCTCCGATCACTTGCTGGGCTTTCTAGAAAGCATGGGCCCATGTTCCGGAGACGTGGCCCTCAGGCTAGAGTGTCCCCTGGGCACTGCCTCGGTGGCCGCAGGGCCGAGCGGCGCTCAGTGGCACATCCGTGCGGTCATTTCTTTCTGTTAAGAACGAGCGGGACGTCAGGTATCGAGACGAGAAGGACAGAAACCACACCCCAGAAAAGCAGATCCGGTCTCAAGGGACCCGCAGGCTTCATTTCTCGCCAAACCTTACGAACAACGGAACAGATAACCGGGTGGTGGGGGCGGGGGGGGGGGGCCCAAGCCATTCTGTGAAGGGCCAAAAAGGCAGCGTTGTCGAGGGAGAGCGGCTGCGGCAACGCGTAAACGCTAAGGCACGAAGACATCTTGCCACGTTCTGCACGACGGCAAGACCCCGGGAGCCTCGGTGTGCAGGAGCAGCGGGCAGATCAGCACCAGCCCACGTCCTTTACACACAGCCTGGGGAAGTCTCGCTGGCCCCAGAAAGAACTGGAAGCATCGATACGGGAGCAATGATGAGGGTATCGAGGCACGAAGCTAAAAAAAAAAAAAAAAAAATCGGGGCACCTGGGTAGCTCACTCGGTTGAGCATCCGACTCTTGATTTCAGCTCAGGTCGTGAGCGTCTCGTGGTCGTGAAATCGAACCCCACACTGGGCTCTGCGCTGACCGGGCAGAGCCTACTTGGGATCCTCTCTCTGCCCCTCCCCCACTTCCTCTCTCTCTCAAAATAAATACGTAAACATTAAAATGAACACGCAAACAAACAAATTGAGCCTCCTTTAAGCGTCTGACTTCAGCTCAGGTCACGATCTCACGGTCTGTGGGTTCGAGCCCCCCAGGGCTCTGTGCTGACGGCTCGGAGCCTGGAGCCTGTTTTGGATTCTGTGTCTCCCTCTCTCTCTGCTCCTCCCCCGCTCCAGCTCTGCCTCGAACTCAAAACGAATAAACATTAAAAAAAAAAAAAAAAAAAAGAAAGAAATCATTGCTTGGTCTCCAGCCAGGCAGTGAGGACAAGGGTGGGGGAGACTGAGTTGTCTGGGCCCGGCCACCGGGCCGCTGGTGTTTGCAGGGTCCCCGAGGGCATGGCAGCCACATCCCTGCCATGCCCACCAGCGGGGGGGCATGGAGCAGCCAGAACCAAAAGTAAGCCCGGAGGGGGGGGGGTGTTCCGTGTGCCTGCCAGGAACCTGAACGGCCCACTTGAGTGTCACTGTGTCACAAATTTGGGCCCAAGCCCAAAGAACCCCCCTCCGCTCCCCTCCGCTGACTTCGGGCCGTGGAGCCGCGGGGGCCGCCGCCAAGCCGGGAGTCTGGGCCCTGTGGACCAGCCCGGGACTCCAGGGTCCCCCCGCCCACCAGTCCCGTCCCGCTCACCAGCGGCTCGAGCTCCTTGGTGTCGATGAGGCCGAACTCCTTGACGAAGTAGTAGAAGTGCTTGTAGCAGGTGTTGACGTGCGCCTCGGAGCCCATCTGCGCGATGCGGTCGAAGTGGTGGATGTAGACGTGCACGAACACGCGGAACAGTCGCGACAGGATCTTCCTCACCACTTGCAGGAAGTTCTTGGGGAACGGCGTGCCTGTGGGAGGGGCGAGAGGCTCAGGGGGGCGGGGGGCCCACCTACCCCCTTCCCGACCCCACTTGGGTTCCGGCCCGTGGGCGCCACGCGGGTTTCCAGTGAGGCTTCTTGTCCTTAGCAGACTCCCTGATGGGCTCCCGGTCCTCCTGCCCCCACCCCCGGTTCGTCTTTACCACGTCCTCTCGCTTGCCGTCACCGACGCTTCCTTGGGCCGCGGTGGGTCGCGTCAGGCACCCCCGGGTGCCCCTTCCACCCCCATCCGTTCACGTCCCTCCGTCCCGCGGCACGGACGGGGTGCAGCCAGCACGGGCAGGTGCGTGCCCGGGACCGGAAAGAGTGAGGGGCCCCCGTCCCCGACGTGAGGGGCTAGCAGCCCAGGGAGAGGACGCACAGAGACGCCGCGCCCTGCGGGAAGCCCCCGTGTGCCGGGCGCACATCCCCCAGGTGGACACACCGGCGCGTGCGGGATGCGGGTGCGGGAAAGCTCTCAGGACGGCGCTGCAGCAAGAGCGGGACGGCCAGCCGGCGCCCCACGCGGCAGGGCCCACGGGGCTGTCTGTCCTCTACCCGGAGGCAAGTGGGAGGGAGAAGGCTCTCTACGAGCGGACCGGACCGTGACCGGTGCAGCCTGACCCTGCGCGTCCCGGGTGCCGCCCTGCTCCCTCCCCTGTATCTGGGCCCAGGTGGCCTCTCGGGGCAGGGGAACGATGGGCCTCGGTCATGGGCAAGCGTCCGAGCGTGGTGAACGGGCCGTTCCCGGCCGACTCTGCGGAGGCTTTGCTCAGGCTCACTGAGGCCTGTGCACGTTCCCCGTCCCTCGACTCTGGACGTGAAACCGAATGGTCTGTGGGTCCCTGCGGAGCAGATGCTTTCCTTGAAAGCCCCTGGAAGCCACGCGGTGGGACGGTCACCTCGAGGGCTGGCAGTCCCCACGCGCTGGGGCCCCTCATAGTGGAAAGGGGCTTTAAGCTCAGAAGGAACATCAGGCCCACAGCAAGCGGACAAACGGAGCCCCGGGGAGCCCGGCTCGGCACCGAACCCACACGGGGCCTGGGTGTGAGGCCGCCCCGGCCCCCGCTGCGCCTCTGTCCTAGGACAGGAGCCGCCAAGGGCACTCCTGGATGAAGGGGGGCAGTTTAAAGCAGGCTGGTCTGGATGGGCCTGACACAGAATCTCCCAGGACTAAGCCGCACACTCTCCTGAGGACTCTCCCGCGGGGTGCGAACCCGGCCCCGTCTGCTCTTACAAAGAAAGTGACACTGGGACACAGATGCACCCGTTTGTTTATGAACCGCCTACAGCAGCTTTCGGTCTATGACGCAGATGTGAGTCGTCAAGACACATGCCGTGTGGCCGGCCAAGCCGGAGAGATTTACCAACTGGTCCCCACGAGGAAAAGTGCACAACCCCTGGTCCGACGTTAAGAGCACAGGCTGGTGACTCGAGACCCAAGCGGATGCACAAGCGTGAACAGAACCCACACGGGAGCCGGGATGAAGCGTGGACCCCGTCCTTCCCTTGCGAAGCCACAAACCCAGCCCCAGGGGGGGCCCAGCACACGGGACCCCACTCTGCGTGAAGCATTTCCTCTGCCTGCCTGGCCAGGGCCCTGCAAGCCTCAGGGTGACGCTGGCCAGGCTGGACTCCCCGACCCGATGTGACAGTGTGGGACGGGCCTGGGGCCCCGAGAGCCTGAAACACAAGGGCCTGCGTGAGGCCTCAGGGTCCCACTGGACGGCTGCGAGGCACCTGCCAAGTTACTTTTCTCTGCCTCTCGTCGGTGTCCTGTTCGGTAAGCTTAGGAGTCACCTTCCGTGGCGAGGGGCAGGCTTGGGGCCTCAAGCTCTAGGGTGCCGCCCCCCCCCCCCAGGAGTGGGTGGGACCTGTTGGGGTCCCAGCAGGGCTGGCGGCCACAGTGACGGACGGAGTGCACATGCGGAGGGGGCCCCGGGGGCCGGGCCTGAGACCTGTCTGCCCTGCTGCTGCTCGGGGATGCCGTGTCAACACTGGTGGGGACAGTTGAAGCCGTGTCCCAGGGAGTCTCCGGGTATCACCGTAACAAACTATCACTGGCCTGGTGGCTTAAATGCCGAAAGCCACAAGTTCCGAGTCTGTCGCTGGCCTGCTGTTGGTCAAGGTGCTGGAGGCACTGTTCCCTCCGGAGGCTCCGGGGTCAGTCTGTGTCCTTGCTGCCTCTGGAAGCCCACGACCCCTCCCCACTTCCCGGCTGCCGTGCCACCTTCTCTCTCAAGTCGGATCTCACTGCTTCCTTCTCACAAGGGCCCTTGTGATGACACTCAGGCCACAGCAGGACGATCCAGAGTCATCTCCCATCTCAGGGTCCTTAACTTAAAGAACAATGTACCCACCGCGCACGCGCATGTCCACAGACGACCGTGTTCCCCGCGCACGTGCACATCCCTCGGCCGCGAGCAGGAGCGAGGCGCCCACCCCCGCTGCCCCGCGGACGGACCCTGAACGCACGACGCTCAGGGTGGGAACCAGACACGAGAGGCCACGCGTGTGAAACGTCCAGAACAGGCTCATCCACGGACAGGAAGGGGGCTCATGGGTGCTGGGGGAGGGGGGTGCTGGGGGAGGGGGCTTCTTTCAGGGTGGTGGAATGTTCCAGAACCAGTTGTGGCACTTGCATAAATCTGCGAACCTATTGCTAAACGCCCTGAACTGCCCGCTCGAGACGGGCTGACCGTACGAACGCGAGTCCTCCCCGCCCGGCCCGGCCGCCCCGACTCACCAACGTGGGTGGGAAAGAGCTCCTCGTTGTTGATCTGCACCTCGATCCAGTCCATGAGCAGGTCCATGTAGCGGGGGGCCGACAGCGCCGTGGGCTTGCGGAACTGGTGCTCGTCTTGCCAGCGGTACTCGTACTTGGGGCCGCCGGACATGACCGGGCAGGACTGCTCCGTGCACTCGTCGCCGATGGTGCCGTAGATGAGGTTGACGCGGTTGAAGAAGTCCACCACGTGCACGGCCACCCAGTCGCTGAGCTCCTCGCCGGGGGGCAGCTGCACGGCCAGCTTCAGGTCGAGCCCCGCGTTCAGCGACGCCTGCGCCTTCTTGTGCAGCTCGAACCGCTGGGTGCCCGGCTCGAACTTGCGCTTGGGCCGGAAAGTCTTGTCCTTGTTGAAAACTTGCTTCAGGAAGGGGTTGGACATGGTGGCCCCGTGCCCGGCCCGTGCTCCCCGGCGAGGCCTCTGCAGAGTGGCCCTGGGCAGGGCGCTGCGGTCAGCCGCGGGGACGGGGGACCGGAGATTCGCGGCGTCCCCGGCCTCCCCCGAGATCTGGAACACAGAAAGGGGAGAAGGGTCACCTGTTTCTGGAAACCCTCTTTCGGAAGCACATGGGGCTGGATCGGGAGGCCCCCGAGACTCGTGGTTTTCAGTTTCACGGAGAGGGCGCCGGTGGACACAATGGTCCGCCACCTCGGCAGAAGGCGTTGAGGCAAAGCCCCCGACGAGCCAGAGCTGGCGGAGCCCCCGCTGTACAGTGGGAGGGGTCGTGTGCAAAGCCGCGCAGCGGCCAACGGCGACCGCAGCAGGTCAGTGGCAGCCAAGGGCGAAGGGAGGTCTCCATCCCTGGGACCTGCAAACGGACCTTATCTGGAAAAGGGTGCTTGGCGGAGGTGACTGAGCATCTCGGGACGCGCTCCTCCCGGGTTATCCAGGTGTCCCTGGTCCGATGACGGCTGTCCTCGCAGAAGGACACGCAGACACACGGGAGAAGGCTGCATGAGGATGGAGGTCAAGGGGGGGCACCAAGGGTGGCCAGCACCGCCAGGGCCAGCAGAGGGCCGGGAGCAGACCTCACCACCCTGAGGACATGCGCAGAAACCGCGCTCCCAACGGACGGACGGGAATTCTGGGGGGACACGCTGCCCCACGGGGCCTGCCTAAGAGGCCCGGACGAGCCCGTCTGGGTCCTGTCTGTCCAAGCCGGGACCAGGATGGGCGCCCACTGGCTTCTGGGGACGCGGCCCTGCCCAGGGGGGTGAGGGCCCTATCTCCCCCTACTCTTCCAGCCTCTCTGTGCTCCGTGTCCTGTTACCTGGGACAGGACACGCCCCACGTCAGGGAGTGGGAGAGCGCGCAATGGAGCACGTGAGGCCAGGTGCTCAGGCGGGACACAGTCACCATGCTGTGCCTGGCACTGCCCATCACCCCACACCGTCCCGGGAGCGAAGGCCGGGCTGCGATGGGGGAGGCCGGGTGCCAGCGTGGCAGGCGGGGCCGGGGTCTCGGGAGTTCAGCAGACAGAAGGCGCAGAAGGGGAAGCGCGGGGAGAGGCGGAAGTGCCAGGCCCCGCCCTGCGGCCCCGCCCTGCGGCCCTCCAGGCCCCGCCCTCCAGGCCCCGCCCTGCGGCCCTCCGTATCCTTCCTCCATTTGCTGCCTACAATAAGTAACCTTTTCCGACTTCACCGCAAATGCCCACCCCCGCCAGCTTCTCCTTTACTTAAACTGGGGGGGGGGGGGGGGCTCATTCCTCTGACTCCACCCCTCAAGACCCAGCACGTGGCTCTAGGAAAGTACCACACACTCAGGGCTCCTAACAGCCCAACCGTGGTATCAGAAAGTTCTAGAGGCTCCAGGTCCGAGACGGCCCTCCTGGGAGTCCTCGCCTTTCCCGGCTTCCAGGGCGTCACATCTTTGGCCATCGGCCCACATGGCTCTGGCCTCTGCTGCCCTCATCAAGCCCCCTTCTGCAGGGACCCCACGCACCCCCCAGCCCCCACGGCGGCCCCCGCAGAGAACGTGCACCACAGGCGCTACCTGTCCGGGCGCAGGGGTCCCCAGACTCTTGGAGATGAGTGCACACGGCGGCCCGGGATGCAGGGAGGGTGACCCAGACGGCGGGCTGGCAGTGGGGGCACCTGGGCTCCCAGCAAACACTTAGAGCTGTCATGGCTCCACCACGGCCTGTGGCCCTCCGTTGCCGGGACGTGGGAAGAAGGGGCCTCCCGGGACCCTGGGCCCTGACAAGGTGCCCCCGGAGCCGGCGACTGCATTTCTGGGGCCACGTGCGGCCTGCGCACCTGCCTCGCCAGAACTGGGCCGACTCTGTGCCCGCTGTGGCCGAGCTGGGAGCCCCAGCTGAGCGGTTTGGGCCGTGTGGACTCTCGGCCAGCACCCAAGCAGAGCCTCAAGAGCTGGTCCTTCTGCGGCCACCGGGGGCCAAATGGGAGGTGGCGGCAGACATGCAGGGACCCCGCCGCCACCCTCCCGCCTGCTCACAGCTGCCCCACCCGGCCAGCGTCGGCCTTGTCCTCGGTGTGTCCCCAGGGCCTGCTCCCGGGGCTGAGGCAGCACCTGACGTGCGAGAGTGTGAAGCAGGCTCCCTGCCCCGGTGAGTGGGCAGGAGACGGTGGGAAGGATAAGGGCCTCCAAAAGCGTCCCCGCCCCGGTTCTGTGACCGGGAACCTGTCACTTCACGTGGCAGAGAGGACCCTGTCAAGGCCCCTGAGGCGGGGGTGACCCTGGGTGCCCCAGGGGCCCAGCGTCCTGGCGAGGTCCTCACGAGAGGGAGGCAGAGAGATGGGCAGACCCCGTGCTGCTGGCCGGGAGGATGAGGAGAGGCCGCGGGCCCAGGATGCGGGGCCTCTGGGAGCCAGAGAAGGGGGGAAAGGGGGCTCCCTGGGGCCCCAGCGGGGGGCAGCCCTGCCCACGCCTCGGAGTTAGGAGTTTCCAGCCCAGCCCTGCCCACTCCACTTTGAACTCACGACCTCCAGAACTGTGAGGTGACAGAGGTGTGTGGCTCCAGGCCACGGAATCCGTGGTCACTTGCCGCAGGGGCCCCGGGAGACTCAGGAGCCACCAGTTAACAGGCCCTGCGGAGTTTCATAACGAGCCTGGGCACAGTGACTCGCTGCGGACGACACCGCGGCAGCCCAGCCTGGCTACCCGTGGGCCCAGGCCCTTCCTGTCTGCGGCGTGGCTGGCGAGGCCTCCCACCCTCTGCGTGGACAGGCAAAGCCCCACCACTCCTCTGGGCCCAGCTGAGCTGCGCTCAAGGCGCAGGAACCGCGCAAAACACAGAAGGTGAGCATCAGGGTCGGAAGAGCTGACCGGAGACGGCGGGGTCAGAGGGACGGAAAAACCAGCGCTCCCACGACAACAGCCGTCACCACAAAGTCCGTCACCAGCGCCAGCGAGGACAGGCAGACCGGAACCCTCGGGCCTGGCCAGTGTGCACGTAAAAGGCAGCGACCACTGGGGACAACAGCCCAGCACGGGGCTACCCCGGGGCCTAGCGATGCCTCTCAGATCCACAGGCAAGAGAGGCGACAACACACGTGCACACGAAACATACACGCGTGTTCACGGCAGCGCAATTCATAACGTTCACCAAAAAGTGGAAACAACCCAAACGTCCATCAACAGGTGACCACGTGAACCAGCTGGGTCCGCCGCACATGCACACGTCCCTCGGCTGTGAGCAGGAGCGAGGCGCCCACCCCCGCCGCCCCGCGGACGGACCCCAAACACACGACGCTCAGGGAGGGAACCAGACACGAGAGGCCACACGGAGTGTGAGTTCGCGGGTGTGAAACATCCAGAACAGGCCCATCCAGGGACAGGAAGGGGGCTCGTGGGGGCCGGGGGAGGAGTGGGGGTGACGGCTGACGGGGACCGGGTTTCCTATGGGGTGATGGAATGTTCTGGAACCAGAGGAGGTGCCTGCACAGCCTTGTGAACTGAAGACACAGGGCTGTGCGCTGTCGATGAGTGGGCGTAAGGCACGCGGATGTTATCTGAGAAAGGGGGGGGCACGGGCAGGCCTCTATCCGGGGCCCTAAACGGCTGAAGCGTCCCTGTTCGCTCGCACCGAGGCCGGCGCGGCTTGTAACCCCCGCTCACGGGGCCCTGGAGCAGCCACTGAGAGGCACAGAGAGTAGACGGTGCTGGGATGACTGGAAGGAGGGAGGTCCCGCGATGACCCCCGGCCGGTGGCTCGAGGTGCCTGTGCTCCGACGAGGTCATGGGGCGACAACGGAGAGAAGCGCGTCCGCTTCCCTCCCCAGGGTGGCCCCGGGGGCTCTGGCACCATCGACCGCCGCCTTGGTGGATTCGGCTTTGCGGTCACCCCCAAGCAGTGCGGCACCAACAGCGGGCCGACCGGGTCTCCCCGGGGCACTGTGGGGTGGCATCCCTGCCCCCCCCGTCGTGACCAGGGTCCCCTGGGGGCCGAGTCACCTCGGGCGAGACCCTGGATTAGAAGACCATGTCTCTGTACCGCCTGGTTAACGATTACTTAGATCGGAGTTTCCATCCTGGCGGCGGGTAGGGGGAGGGGCCAGAGCGGGACCCCTGGGCTGTGGGTGAAGCCACCACCCTTTCTGCCCAGCCGCGTGCCGCCACGGCGGGCCCCCTCTCCGTTATTCGGCCCTCTGCCGGCCTAACCCAAAGCCAGTGCCAGCCCCCCTCCGGGCCGGGGCCGGTCCCCCCTGCGGCCCTGTGAAGCCTGCACAGAACCCGTGTGGCCGGGGCAGCCGACCCTCCCTGGTTCCAGCGGGAGGGCCTGGGCGGTGGGAAGGTGGCGCCTCAGAAGACGGGGCGCAGCCACACCCACCCCGACCCTCTGTCAGACCGGCCGTGCGCCCCTGGTGGGCCTGTGCTGGACACGCCGGCGCGGAACCCGCTCCCCGCCTACGCCCAGTAACGCCCAAGCGGCCTGCACACCTGCCCGGGGGGTCGCGCTGCAAACCTGGCTGCTCTCAGGCCCCTCTGGGGACAGGTCAAGGGACAAGAATCCCCTGTGGGCCACCTTCTGCTCCTCCTCCGACGTGGCTTAGATACTTCCTCGTTCGAGGTCTGTCTTCAACCTGCAGACTCCCTTCCGCTTGAGGAGACAGGGTGGGGGTTATGTCCAGCCAGACGGGGGCCACCGCAGCCCCTCCTGTGGGTCGCCTGGTTCCCCGGCTCCTTATTCACCGCGGCTAAGCTACGTCCCGGACAGCAATCCCGGGGCGAGAGAAACACAGCCCGCCAGTGCCCTGCTGTCGCTTTTTACCTGGGGCCTCCTGGGGATGGCTCTGGGAATTTAAGCTGAGACCCTGTCACCTGGGGACACAGGACAGAAGCACGCCGTGTGACATGGGAGTGCGGCCTCAGGGGTACCGCAGGGCGGTGGTCTGTCTGCACGCCTTCGTGCCACGGACCAGACGCACACGGGGATGGTTCTGGAAGGTGGGGCGGGGCAGGGCAGTGGGGGGCTTACGGGGCTCCTGCCTGCTTTTGGTCTCTTCTCAGGAAGTGGGAAGGTTTTTTAAGTGGAAGCAATGATTTCCTAAAAAACTTCCCTGATGGTAGAATTCCCCTCAAAAGCAAACAGCTTTCTCTCAGGAGCACATGCACCCCCCTCCCGACCCCCGGACGAGGGGCGGCGGCCCCCAGAAGGTGCCTTTGCCTTGAGGGGCGGCAGGAGCCCAGGGTGCCCGGGAAGCCCCCCCACCGCCGCCCCTGGTCCCATTACCAGCTCTTCCCGGAACACCTCCACGGTTGGCGCAGGGGAGGGTGGGGCAGGGGATTCGGTGCTAAGGGCTC
>NW_024412512.1:1062815-1108198 GCF_014898765.1 Herpailurus yagouaroundi
CCCCCCCCCCCCCCCCCCCCCCCCCCCCCGCCCCGGAGAGGCCCAGAGCTGCGGCTGCCGCTTCCTTCCGGTGCCCCCACACCCTGCCCTGGCCCTGGCCCTGACATGCTGCCGCTAAGGGGACCCTGCCCTGGAGCTGGGGCTCCAGACAAACAAGCCCCAGCCTCAGAGGTCAGTCCCATATGTTCCAGATCAGCAAACCCCGGCTCCTGGCCTAGCGGCTGAGGTTTGGCTGGAAGGTGCTGGAAGCCCAGGCTCTGTCCTGTCAAAGGCCACACCCCCCAGCGCTGTCTTCTCAGTGTCCCCACCGCTGGCTGAGTGGGAAGGCCACCTGCCGTCCTGCGGGACTCACACAAAGGTGGCCCCAGCCCCCAGCCCCCCACCCAGGGTGTGCGGCTTTGCTGGCATCCAGCCCACATGTCTTTGTTTTCGGGGCCAAGTTCCCCAACTTGTCCTGCAGGAAGTGGTTTGCAGAGATCACTCCAGGCCGGGTGCCATCGAGGGGTTCTATATACTCCCGCCCTCCTGGTAGTTCTTTTATGTTTTAACCAATTGTGATACAGTTCACACGTAAGTAACTTAAGGTACACAATTCAACGGTTTTTAGTAAGATCACAGAAGAGTGCAATCATCACCACTAATTCCAGAACGTTCTCATCACCTCAAAAGACTGCCCATCAGCAGTCACTCCCCATCTGTCTATCATGGGTGGAATCGCGTCCCCCCCAAACGGATGTTCAAGCCCTAACCACTGGCACCTGTGAGTGAGCCCTTGTTGGGAAACGAATCTTTGCAGATGTCAAGATGAAGTCATACCGGAGAGGGTGGCCCTAAATCCAAGGACACACATCTTTATGAGAACCGGGAAATCCGGACAAACACTCGGAGACGTCGGCCATGTGACCGTGGATGCGTCGCAAGCCGAGGGATGCCCAGGATGGCCTGTGACCCCCAGGAGCTGGGAGAGGCAGGAAGGGCCCTCCCTGGAGCTTTGAGGGGCAGATCGCAGGGCAAGTAGGGGGCGGGCTGGGGATCTGAGCCCAGGACTCCCGCGCCCCCTGCCTGCGCTTCAAGGGGGTGCTGGGTGCACTGGGGCCGCCGCGGACGCCGGGCCTCTCCTGCCACAGAGGCAGATATACAAGGACTGTGACGAAACCGTGTCCCCTGGGGACAGAAAGCACAGTGTGACAGAGACCAGGGGTGGCTGTCTGCTCAGGAGCCGCGCCTCTTCCTTCTAGGCCTCCGCCTGAGGTTTCAAGGGGCCCTTTCACTGAGCAGAGGCCTGCAGGTCAGCGGGGGAAGCTGCTCCGCTCCCGTCCCGACGCAGACTCCACTAGCTGACTGACCAAGCTTCCTTTTAACGTCAGGATGCTCAGGATGTGGACTGGACTCTGAGAAGACCGTGGTCTGAAACGGACACAGTGTGTCCACAGCAGGCCAGGCCCATCCACTCACAGATGGCGCTCTCTCCAGGGTGCTGTGCCTAGCTCCCAGCTGTGCCAGGGTCTCGCCGGGGGCCGCTCCGTCTCCAGGGACAGTGGGCCATGTCTGGAGACGTCTGTGGCCGTCACGACTGGGGTGTTCCTGGCATCGAGCACGGGGGCCCGGAACGGTGCTCAGCCCCCACAGCGCCCGCGCACCCCCAGAGTGACCCAGTCACAGATGTCTTATTTTGAACTCCGGAGACACAGAAACGCCCGTCTCCTTCCCAGAATCGGGTTTCTGACGTTGGATTCCCCTTTTTCGCTTAAGCAATCCGGACCTCGAAATTCTAGGAAATCAGGAACGGGGCCCTCCAGCTGGGGCGTGTCTAAAACTTCCCAGAGTAAAAGCCCAACTTCTAAGCCGGCTGCCTGGGGAATTTTTGTAAAACCCCCACCGTATGAAGTGCTGGGGAAGAGAGAACAGCGCCCGGAAACATGATTAAAGGCTGACTTTTCACTGAGCCGTCTTGGCTTTGGGGCATTTTGTACGTACGAAACAAAGAGACTTAAAACTGTTCAGAAAAGATTCGGGAACGGCACTGGCATTTCTGAGAAGCCCCTGAGGGACTAAAATAACCACTTTTGCTTCTGCTGAGACAGAGGGAGGCGTACCTAGAATTCAACCCGTCAGGTTACCAAGGGCGTCTGGTACTCGAACACCATGCTCAGCGCTGTGCGGGGTAAAGATGGTAACGGCGCTCTCTCCTTTACGAAAGTTCAAGTAAAAAGTAAGCCATCGAGCCGCACAGAGACACGGAGGAGCCTCAGACGCACAGCACTGGGTGACAGAAGCCAGGCTGAGGAGGCCACACACGGGGTGGTTCCAAGTCCAGGATGTTCTGGACAAGGCAGGACCACGGAGGCACGGCTGCCGGGGTGGGGGAGGGTGAATGGGGGGAGCACAGGAATTTCGGGGCCGTGGGTCTACTCCGGACGACACCGTGGTGGTGGGCAGGTGTCCGTGACATTCGTCCGAACCCACGGGGTGTGCCGCACCAGGAGTGACCTCGTGTCCGCTGTGGACCGTGGTTCGTCACGTTCAGTGCTGGGTGGGGATGTCGATAATGGGGCCGCCGGTGCGTTTATGGGGAGAAAGTGCTGCAGGGAATCCTGCTAAGTGGCCAGGGTCGAAATTTCCTGTACCTTCCACTCAGTTTTGTTGTGAGCCTAAAGCTGCTCTAAAAAAATAAACTCGACTTAAAATTATGAGTAAGGTTGATTCAATTACGATCCACCAAGCATTTGGTTAAATCTTCCAATAGTTCACTCTATTTAGGAAACACCTAAAGCCGCGGCGGACAACGAATCCTGGGAAACAGGAGTTGGATACACATCCGCGGACAGGATGTCAGAAAAAGCACTAGAAATGTGACATCTGCCACAGGCACAGTTTCAAATTATCCAGGAGCCTCAGTGAAAAGCGCAAAAGTGACAGGAAGCAGGTGAAGTCGCTGTTAATACCGTATGGCATTTAGCCCCAAAATGCCAAATACATCTCGACACCTAACGGACACAAAACGTCACAGACCCCTTTTACTTTTTGTTGTTAAACAGACTTTGTCTCCAAGACTTGTATTTGGCACGTGCGGCACACCCCAGTTTGCACGAGGCACGTTCCAAGTGCACACTGGCCACACATGGCCAGCGGCTGTGGCACGGGACAGCTCGGCTCTGGAGGGGTGAATGAGAGAGGAAGCCACGTGTGGGGAGACTGGAGTGATGCATGGCTGTTGTCTGAGGTGGGTGCCCCCAGCAGGGAGGGGAGGAGGCGGGCGCCCGAATGGGGCAGGGGCAGCGGGCACTTCCACTTGCTGCATCCCACTGGGAATCTGTAGATTACAGACCACCCCCAGGCGACCCCAAAAACGCAGGGGTTGAGCAGTCTTGAGCGTGTCAACTCGCAAGCATGGGGGTCAGGACCTGGGGGAGACTGCAGGGCCCTGTCCTGACGTTGGCCAGGCCTGGGACCTTTGTTACCACTCCCCGCTGAACCTGTAACCGGGCCAATAGGAGCCCCCGAACTTTACGTGGGGTGGAAGAAGGCAGGAATGAGGAAGCAGCTGGCTGGGACCATGTGTCCAGAATCAAGTCCACAACCAGAAAGTGCAAGTGGACTCGCGGGGTGTGCGATAGGCAAAAGTTCACGCCCATCGTACCTCTCCCATCCGCCGCTCCCCGGGGACCCGGCCTCCCCGCCGCCCGCGTCCGTCCCTCGGAGGACCCACCTGCGGTCTCACGCCCCCACCGGTCGGGCGGGTCTCGCGCCTGCCCCGCGTCCGGCGTCTTCCGTCCGGTCCCCTCCGCCTCCCAGGAGGAACAGCGCCCACGGCCCGCCCCCGCCGCCCCGCCCAGCCAGGTCCACTTCCGCTACCGGCCTAGGCCTCCCCGGAAGCGGAGCCGAAGGGGGCGAGGCCTAGAGCGGGGGGGAGGGGAATGCTCCCCGCCGCTGCGCTCTCTGTTGCCGGGCAACCGGAAACGGGCGGTGACGTCATTGGCCCGGGCCAGGGGCTCAAGGCCGACCGGTGGGGCTGGCGCAGTGCCAGGAGCGCGAGCGGATCCGCGAAACAGGGCCAGCCCAGAAGGGAGAGCGTGCGCGTGCGCGTGCCGTGCGCGCGGGCATGGGGCGCGGCGTGGGGGCGGGGCCGGAGGCGGGGCCGGTGCAGCCCGTTGTCCGTTGCGCGGGCGAGGCCGGCGCTGGGGGCGTGGCGCGGGAGGCGCCGTTGGTTGGTTGGCGGGCGGGCCATGGCTCTGCTGCTGTGCCTCGGCCTGACCGTGGCGCTGGCCCGCGGCTGCCTGCACTGTCACGGCAACTTCTCGGAGAAGTTCTCCTTCTACCGCCATCACGTGAATCTCAAGTCCTGGTGGGTGGGCGACATCCCCGTGTCGGGCTTGCTGCTCAGCGACTGGAGCCAGGACACGATGAAGGAGCTGCACCTGGCCATCCCCGCGGAGATCAGTGAGTGCGGGGCCCCGCCCGGGCGCGCCCCCCGGCCCGGCCAGACTCCCGCCAGACCCCGGCCTGACCCCGACCCGCGCAGCTCACCGGCCTCCCTCTCCGGCCTCCAGCCCGGGAGAAGCTGAACCAAGTGGCGAACGCCGTGTACCAGAAGATGGATCAGCTGTACCAGGGGAAGATGTATTTCCCCGGTAAGGGGGCGGGCGCCGCGCGCGCGCGCGGACCCCGAGACAGCTCCCCTCCGCCCAGCGCCGGAGGCCGACCTCCCTCCTGCCTACCCCCACAGGGTACTTCCCCAACGAGCTGCGAGCCATCTTTCGGGAGCAGGTGCACCTCATCCAGAATGCAATCATCGAAAGTGAGCAAAGGAAGGGCTTGGGGAGCGGGGGTATTTCAGAAGTCCCTCCGGAGCCAGGGGCCCCGGCCAGGGGGTGGCAGAGGCTGGCGTGACAGGACTGGGGCTTCTGGCTCAGTGCAGCCGGCTCCCAACAGAGAGAAGGAAGGGCAGCTCCCTGAGGCAGGGGCCCTTCCTTCCCGTGGGCACCAGCAGGCGGTCTGGATAAACCCCAGCCCTCCCCCAGCCAGTCCCTGGAGAAGCGGCTGAGTAGGGCTGCTACCCTCCTCCCAGGCTGAGAGCCAGCCTAACCCTAGGTGAGCCTCTGGCAGGGCAAGAAGGCTGGGTCGGGGGTCGCTTGGGGGGGGGCTCAGTCGGTTAGGTGTCGACTTGGGCTCAGGCCATGATCTCACGGTTCGTGAGTTCGAGCCCCGCGTCCGGCTCTGTGCTGACAGCTCGGAGCCTGGAGCCTGCTTCGGGTTCTGTGTCTCCGTCTCTCTCTGTCCCTCCCCTACTTGTGCTCTCTCTCTCTCTCTCTCTCTCTTAAAAACAAACACTAAAAAAAAAATTAAAAATAATAAAAAGGGTAGGTGGGGGCGGGGAACAATTGCCGTCAGTGCCCTCGTCCCCACACAGGCCGCATCGACTGTCAGCGTCACTGTGGTGAGTGAGCCCCTGCCCGGTCCGTGGGGCACAGCGGTGGCAGCAGCCCTGGAGGCCGAGGCGGGGGGAGCCTGCGGCCGCCTCTCCTGTGTTGCAGGCATCTTCCAGTACGAGACCATCTCCTGTACCAACTGCACGGACTCGCACGTCGTCTGCTTTGGCTACAACTGCGAGTAGGGCTCAGGCTCGGGTGGTGACCAGCAAGGGCCCTGTGCCCGTGGGTCTGAGGCTCTCCTGGGACCCTCCCTGTTCCTCCCTGGCCTGTCTCCACCGGGGTCGGGTGGGGTGGTAGCCCCTCGGCAGGCCCTGAGTTCTGGATTTGGGGCGCCCCGTCTGCACGCCCTGTGTGCCCACAGGTCATCGGCACAGTGGGAAACAGCTGTGCAGGGCCTCCTCCAGTACATGTGAGTTGGGGCCCCTGGGCTCAGGGAGGGGACCTTCCCCTCCACGCCTGACGTTCTGATTCCAATCCTGCTGTCGTTGTAGAAATAAGTGGCACAAGTAAGTCCCCTGTCCCCAAACCCAGCATGACTTGTATCAGAGGCGGTGTGCTTATGTGCCCTTGCGGGTGAGTATGCGGAGGATATACACAGGAGGCGGCACCTGCTCCAGTGCTCAGGACCCCAGCCCGCCCTTCCTCTGTGCTCAGCTGGCACCAGGGGGCGCAACACCCAAGTTAAAGGTTTCCATAGAGTCTGGTCCTACCCCTGCCCTAAGCAGCTGGCAGGGCTGTGGTCAGAGCTGGGGGGGGGGGGGGCGGCCATGATGGATGTGCCCCAGTGGAGGGACTTGGGGGCCACAGGCACAGCACAGCCCTAAAGCTTGGGTCTAACTGGGACCCTGTCATGTCTTTCAGACAGGACGACCACACAAGGTAAGGCCCCCCCCCCCCCCCCCGTCTGTTCTCTCCAAAACCCTGGCCTGGCCTTCTGGAGGGGAGCACGAGGGAGTCAGGAAAGGGGTGGCACGGGGGCCTCTAAGTCAGGGATGGACGGGGAGGGGCTGGCTAGGGAGACACAGCCGGCAGGGCTCTCTCTGCACCTGGGACAAGCTGGACGTCACCCCTGCAACCACACCCAAGTGATCACTTCGAATAAACATCGGATCTTCCTCCCCTCTCCTGGATGCACAGAACCACTCCAGCTTTGTGAGTGGCGCAAAGGAGGGAGGCTCTGAGGACCTGGGTGGACTCTGTAGGCAGGGTCGAGCCTAAGCCAGAGATCAAAACCCAATGGCCAGCTTGCCGCAGCCTCCCACCCCCTTTTTGCAGCCCCTTGCAAGAGAGTTGGGCTCGACCCCGATGCTGTTTAGGGGATGGGTACAGGCCACGAGACCTCCAAGTTGAGCTTTGAGGGTTGTCTGCAGCCCTGTCACATGCCCCAGGCCTGTAGCAAAGACCTTGGTTTGGGGTGGGGGGGAGGTAGAGCAGGGAGAGAAGAGCTGAGGGCACCCATGTCTCCCCCAACAGTCTGATGTCACCAAGCTTCACATGTCTTGAGCCCCCACACCTGGCCAACTTGACCCTGGAAAATGCTTCCGAGTGCCTGACACAGCACTGACGGCCACCGGCCATCGCCAGACTGGCCCTAGCCTCGAGGTGGAGCCAGGACTCAGCTGGACTGCCCCAGCCTGACCCCCCGGAGCAGGCTCACTGCTGCCTTGAGTCCCTGCACTGCCATCAGAGGCTGGGACTGGGGCCGGGAAGGGCGCATGGCTTTGTATATAGAGTGCATCACCGCCGGGCGGAGCCGCAGGGCTATTAGAGGCAATGATTAAACGTCCCCGTTTCTCATCACAGAGTATCCGTGTTGGGGCAACCAGGGCTGGGTCCCCAGGAAAGGCACATCCCGGTCATGGGCACCGGGGCAGGGCTGACGGCCCCGGGATTTCCATACGAATTGTACCGCAACCCGTCTCAACACAGCCGGGCAGGCCTGACAGACCCAAGCCTCTGGCGCGAGCAGGTGCTCTTGACTCGCCACGCCGGGCTAAACCTCAGCCGAAGGAGCACAGGAAGCGTCCCTAGCACGTCGTTTCCTTTCGCAAACACTCATGTGCGTTACGAGACCCACGGTAAATGGCTTGATGGGCCTGGAAGACGAGAAGTCGGGGACTAGTCCTGCCAGGAGCAGGTACACGGAGGTCAGAAGAGTCCGCAGGGCCAGGTGGGCGTGGAACACCGCTCCGGCAGGCCGTGCAGGCCGGTGGTCTTACCGGCCAACAATGGCCTCAAGGTGTCAATGTGGCCTCTGCTGCCCCAGTGCTGGTCAGGGAGCGGAGGGACCCGCGAGGGGTCTGGCTCGGGCGGGTGATTATCAGGAAGAGAAGCTAAGCTGGTGGAAGGCGGGGGCTGCCCAGCACCGGGTCCACGTAGGGGTCGGACGGCTTTCCGTCTGCTGACCCAGCCTTACTGGTCCTGAATTGTCCCTTGGCCACGTGGCGTCAGTAAAGGCAGTGGCAGTGTGGCAAACTGAAGCACGGGCAGGGCCTGCCTTCCAGCACCTGCTTCTGCCACTCACCTACACACCCGCCGCTAGTGGGGTTCCCTGGGAAGGGGAAGGAGGGTGCGGTCTGCGATGTTGGTGGACCTCCCGTGGGTGGGGTGGTGGCTCCCTGCTGGGGCTTGGCCCGTGTGTGGGGATGACCTCACCTCCATCATGAAGGGAAGGGCGCACTCGCAGGTGGGGACAGGGATCCCCAGCACGCTGTGTGACCTCCCGAGGGTGCCCCAGGCAGCTCGAGGATGGTCCGGAGTCCCTCTTGTTACCGGGTGTGCACACCGGCACAGACAGGAGGTGCGACAGACAAATGTCTGTGTTACAAGTTTATTGGATCATCTCGACACAAAATCATTACAGCAGCGTGATATGTCTCTCTCTCCTTTATCTGGGAATGTCGATAGCAAATCAATTCTTATCGAACACATCATACAGTTCTGAGGTTCTGGAATCACTGCACAGGATTCTGTAATAGATTACCCTACATGCTAAAGTGACAGTGTTCGTCAAAAGGAAGTTAACGTCATTTAGGACCATCATCTCTGACGGGGTGGTCCGGGGTCCCCTTGCCCCGCCCCGTGAGGTGCATTCCAGGGGCCGGGGCCCCCCCCAGGACCGGGCCTTCCCCGCAGCTGCGGGCACGGTGTGGGACAAAGCCTGGGGAGCGTTCGGCGACAGGAGGGACCTGGGATCCCAAACAGTCCCCACCACTCACCAAACACCACCGACCGAGACACATTTCACTGGACAGGAAAGCAATGTAAACCAACAAGGTCCAGGCCCCACTCCGTCAGGGATCCCGACTAGACCCCACCCCGGGTGGCAGCCGTTGCAACGCATGAACACGTGGGTGGGACGCGGGGAACACGACAGCAGCCTGCACGGCCCCGGGGCCACCGGGTGTCCTGGCCCGCGGCCGCGAGGGAGGAGGGTGAGCAGGCGCCCCCAGACAGGGAGTGTGGGGGCCGTGGGGCACTCAGGTGGCCTCGCGGGATTAGGGCGCGCCACCCCGCACGGTCCACTGGGCGCCGTGGCCGGCTCCTCGGGCAGCCTCGGGGCTCCTCGCTGAAGAGATGGGAAGAGGCAGAGTAGGAACGCCGACAAGACGCGTCAGCACAGCGTGTCCCCTCGCGACCCGAGCGGGGGCCGGGGTGGGGGCAGGGGGCCGGGCTCAGCACTCGGCCAGCGTCGCTTTCATCTCCGCCAGCAGGTTGCTCAGCAGCGTCGCGTCGCTGCACTTCCCGTCCACCGACACGGACTTCTCCCCCTGGAGAAGGGAAATGGCCGTCAGGACTGTGGAGGGTGTGGAACGCGACGCCCAGAGGCCGCCTGGTGGCTGAATGTGCCGTTTGTGTCTGTCACCACCTCCCTCGGTGCTGGTGCTTCGCGAATCCGGACAAGGGAGGTGCCCCGGAGCCCCCCCCGCCCCATGCCCCCACCGAGGCCGGGACCGGAGAACCCCAATCTGGGCAGCGGCTTGCCAAAGTGGGGTACGTGAGCAACGGTCCGCCTTCTGGCTGGGGGGCCTCGGGGAAAGCGGCCTGTAAATGTGTCCACGAGCCACTGTCCCCCTGGTCCCAGGGCCGGTGCCCGCGGGCGGCAGCTCCGACAAGTGGGACAAAGGTCGCAGAGACAGACGGGCGCTGGGACCAGAGGTCAGGCACCTGCAGCCCATGCCGTGTCCCCCGCGGGACTAACAAGGCCCCAGTTACTCAGCACCCAGAGACCCGGGAGACCTCAGCTCAGCTCTGTGGAAAAGGCAGCCAACGGCCAGGCCAGGACGAGGAGGACGTGGCATCTTCCGACAGGACACAGGCTTGTAAGTCCCTACTGTAAGACCCCCCAACACGCAGTCAGGAGCACTGTTGAAGCCAACAGGAAGACGGAACATCCCAGCCAAGACAGGCAAGATCTCGAGAACGCCCGGCGGACGTTCCAGACCTGGAATACACAGTCGTCAAAACGAGACACCCACGGGTGGGCCCACGGGCAGAATGGCTAGCACGGCAGAGGGCGGGGCCAGGCAGGCCCTGCTGTAAGAAGAACCCGGCGCTAAGAAAGGACTTAAGTAACAGCGGGAAACTTCCAGAATTTTGCAAACACTCAAGAGGCATAGCACACTCCTGACAGACCCGGAGAAGTCCGCGCCAGACACGCCGTGACCTGCTGGAGGCTGACAACCAAGAAAAACCTGGAGAGGAGACGGCGCCTCCCTGTGACAAAAATAACGGGGTGCAGCTCTCGTCCAGGAACCGTGACTGTGAAACGAGGCAGTGTGACGATCTTCTGGAAGATTTTACTTTTAAGTCCTCTCGAGGCACCGGAGCGGCTCAGTCGGTTAAGCGTCCGACTTTGGCTCAGGCCAGGATCTGGTGGTTCACAAGTTCAAGCCCCTGGTCACGCTCTGTGCTGACAGCTTGGAGCCTGGAGCCTGGAGAGATTCCGTGTCTCTCTTTGCCTCTCTCTGCCCTTCCCCTGTTCATGCTCTGTCTCTCTCTCTCAAAAATAAGTATTAAAAAAAGCGAGTCCTCTCTATACCCAGCGTGGGGCTTCAACTCTAGAGCCCCGAGATCAAGCCACGCCCTCCACTGACTGAGCCCGCCAAGGCACCCCAGAAGCGGCGTGATTTTAAAACACTGAGACAAAAAAAAAAAAATAAAAAAAAAATAAAAATAAAACACTGAGACAAAGATCCGCCAAGCTAACGCGCCCAGCAAAACTAGCCCTGGACGAGGCTCCGCGGCCCCCAGGCCTGTCCCAGAAGCGGCTGGAGGCAGGTGTGGAGCGGGTGGCATGGCGTGTGCAGGAGAGGGAGGGCAGGGGAGAAGCGGAAGACCAGACGGAGGAGGAGACCCGGGGTCGTCAGTGGGATGACGGCACCCACCCGTGAGAACGCCTTCCAACACAGGAAGGGCGCGCTCAAGAAGACACGCACGTCAGCACCCATCACGAGAAAGTGAGAGTGGCTTTGTGTCCAACATCAGACCGGAGAACTTCGCAGCAGAGAAAACAACCCGAGATAAAGAAGGAGGTCGACACGGATAAACAAACAGGTGCATATGTCAAGACGCCACGACTTTCTCGGTCCACACACCTAACAGCAGACACACAGAGCGAACCCGACAGCTCCGGGGGGACAGACAACCTGACTGTCACTAACCTCACACCACCCACTCAGGCAGCCGCCGGGCCGGCAACACAGACTCCAAGGGCCCAGAAGAACCGAGACCACCACCAGCGGGGCCCGCTCCACCAGCAGAACACTCACTGCCTCCACGCATCCGCGAGCACCACCCCTGCCACGAATGACCACGTCCAGGGCCAGAACGCAAATCTCAATACTTTCAAAGGACCGAAATCAGAAGCGGCGTGTCCCCCAACCACGGTGGCAGCATGCTACAAATCCGAAGCAAAAGCCATCCAAACACGGGAAACCAAACAACACGCTTCTAAGTGACCCGTGCACTCTACAGGACCTGGGAGCAGGAATCAGAAAACGTTAGAACCGTTTAGACATAAACACGAAACATTTAAACACCCGTGGCGTTCAGCTAAAGCACGGCTTCAAGGAAAATGAAGCATTAAACTCTTCGTGAAAGAAGGAAAACCTCAGCTCCTACCTGAACAAACATGCAAAACAGAAAATAAGCCCAAAGCAGGCAGAAAAAAGGAGGGACAGAACAAAGCTGAACAAAATTTATTTATTGCCTTAAAAAAACAAAGTTCCTAAAAGGGTAGCTTTTAAATTCACCTTTGAAAAAAATCAAGAAAAACGATAAACCTCCCGCCAGGACGGCCAAGAATAACGAGAAAAGACACAAAGTGTCACCATCAGGAGCGAAGGAAGGTGCCGCTGGGACCCACTGGGCGCCACGGAAGAGACCCACGGAAGACAACCCACGCAGACTCGGCGCCTCGGGCGGAGGGACCATACGCCACCGCGGCCGGCCCGCGGCCGGCCCGAGAAGCGGCTCGTGGACCGAGGACCCACGGCTGCCGAGGAAAGGACCCGACACAGCCCGATGGAAACTTTCACCGAGGCCGCCCCCAGGCCCAGACGGCTCCCCTGGAGAGCCCAAGGACCGGGTGAGGAGGCGCCCCAGGACCGGGCACCCCTCCCGACTCCCGACGGGCGGGCTGCCAGGCCTGACGCCAAGACCAGGCCGGGTAAGCGGGTGGCCGGCCTCCTCTCAGAGGCAGGCTCATGAGCCCTCAGCGAAACAGGCGGTCTGAGCTCAGCGAGACGCCGAAACCCAAGAAGCCCCGGGGCCTTGAGAGCACGGGGGGGCCGGGGCTCACCTTCTTCACCAGGAGGCAGACGTGGTGGCCCTGGATGGAGCGGCTGTACATGGAGGCGCAGGAGTCCACTCTCTCCACCACTGCAACAGAGGGCGCAGGCTGAGGCCCGGGCCGGCCCGCCGGGGGCAGAGGGCCGAACGTGCACGCGTGAAGCCGCCCCATCTGCCGGCCACGTCGGAGGCCTTACCGGAAAAATGATGATGAAAACAGATCTTTGCTAGAAGGTTCTGGAAGGACATACTAATGCCGTCGACTTTGATTGAGCTCATGCTCAGGTCCCCAGACTCCAGCAACTTGGCAAAGGCGTCACTGTGAGAAGGAAACAGGACAGGGAGGCTGACAACCGGTAGGCCCCCAGCCCCAGGCGTGATACCTCCCTTCGTGTGCCTGCGGCTCGAGGTCTCTGACGGTCCTGTACGATGTCACGGGCTAACCCGCGTCCCCCAAATTCCTATGTTGACTCCCGACCCCTGGACCTCAGGATGTGACTGTATTTGGAAACAGGGTCCTAAACCAGTAAGACCAACGTCCTTCTAAAAAGAGATCAGGACGCAGACACGCAGAGGGACGACCGCGTGAGGACACGCGGAGAAGACGGCATCTGCACGCCAACAAGTGTGGCACGAAAAGCATCTAGCCCTGCCGACCCTCCATCGCGGCCTCTGGCCTCTGGCACCAGGAGAGAACCCGTCTGCCGCCTGGGCCACGAGGCGTGTATCTGCCACGTGGCCCGGGCTGGCGGACGCTCGCCGGAGCCAACCTTCTGCGCCAACGGCAGACTGGGCCCTCCTGCCTTAGGCCGAGGGTGTCTGCCGGCTAACTGCGCGACGAGCGGAAGCAGGAGGGAGGTGGGCACCACGCACCTGTAGCAGGGCGTCGTGACCAAGTACGAGGTACAGCTGAAGTGCAGCTTGAAGTCCAGCTTCTCGTGGGTCGACCCTTCATCGTTCTGTGGGAGTGGGGGCACGGGGTGAGGAGGGCCCAGGGGGCCGGGTGCTCTGGGCCCGCGGACGCGTCCGTGGGCTCTGGGCCCCGCCTCCAGCCCCGTTACCTTGGCAATGAAGGACAGGGTCCCCTTGAGCTTCTGGGCCATGACGATACTCTGAATGGTGAATACAAACTGGGCCTCGTTGGAGATGCCTGGAAGAGGACAAGGGGACAAAGAGTGGGTCCCGAGAGTGGCATGGGGTGCTGCACAGCTGGGGTCCGGCACTGCCCCCGCCCGGGGCCTGTCCTCAGCGTTGCCCGCCCCGGTCGGGAAGCAGGTGACAGGAGGAAAGGGGGCTCCTGGGACTGAGAGGACCTGGGTCGGCGGGAGCCCCAACGCCCTGCCTGACGGCCCACGTACCTGGGGGCAATTGGAAAGGCACGGGGACGCCGTCGTGGACGGAGGAGCCCTCCGGCCGGGCCAGCCTGGTGTTGAGCGAGTCCAGCACGTTGAACTCCATGCCCTTCAGGAAGCTGCTGCTCTGGTTCTCCAGGACGATGGACACGGTGACCTGGCTGTCCTTCTGCAGGCTGCCCTGGATGTCGTAGGTCTGCAGGGCAAGGCCGGCCTCAGCCTCCGGGGCCCGCACGAGGGGCCTGGGAGTGCCGGCAACCCCGCCGTGGAAACGTACGACGCGTCCGAGAGGGGAAAGTACTCGAACCCTCATGCGAGGGAAACCACTCCGGTTCCATCCGTGGTCCCGGCCGCTCCCGCCCTTTCTCTGAGAGCCGCTGGCCATCACGTCGGCCCTCGGGGCCGCGTCCCTCCTCACGCCCCGAGAAAGGAGCCCAAGGCCGCCCCAGCCCCCCTGCAATGCCCACAGCACCTACCATCTTGATGTAGGAGTTCTCGGCCAGGAGGCAGTAGCTGGACATGGGCTGGGAAGAGAGGAAAACGCTCAGCTTCGGCCAGCGAGAACCCGAGGGCGGCGGCAGCGGCTCACGGGCCGGGCCGGGCCGGGCCAGGCCCGTCGCCAGCTGCCAAGTGCTCCAGTGGGAACATCGGGACCGACGAGAAGCGGGGTGCGGGGAGCCCCCGGGGGTCCCCCGGGCAGCGCACGCCTGCACCTCGGGGACGTCCCGCCACACGAGAGCACCACCCCCCCGACGCCCACAGCCCCGGGGTCACCCGCCCGCGCCCACCGAGGCCCCACTGCCCGCCGGCCCGCAGACGCGGCTCCTAGACTCGGCCCGGGTCTGTCCCTGCGTCGAGGCCTCGGCGGGCCGTGGGGGCGCCTCCGGCCCGCGGGGGGCGAGTGAAGTACCCCTCACCGGGAGAGGCTCGTCAGCGAGCGCGCCGTTCTCCACGGGCTCTGCCGCCTCTTCACCTGGAGGCTGCTTCTTCTCGGGTTTCTTCTTGTCCTTGGGTCTCTCCTCCTTCTCCTTCTTGTGCCTCTTCTTCTTATGCTTCGAAGCCTTCTGCAGCAGAGAGACCAGGCTCGACGCTCGGCGCTCTCTGGCCGCCGCTGCCCAGCGAGGCACGACACGCACCGAGGCCACTCGACAGCCCGCGCAGCGGAGTGCACAGACCAGCAACCCCCGGGTCTGTGGGGAGCAGGCGAGGACCTAGCGGCTCACCGCCGACGGGTGAAAACGCACAGGGAGACCAGCCAGAACCCACACGTGGACACGTGGCCCGGCAGCTCCTCAGCGCAGGCACGAGAACACACGTCCACGCCAAAAACCACACACACACGCTCGCAGGAACACGACTCACGACAACCAAGAGGTGAAAACTTTAGTGGGTGAACGGACACGCACCTGTCCACCGCACACCCGCACGTCCCTCGGCCGCAAGCAGAAACAAGGCGTCCGCACCCACTGCCCGAGGACGGACCCCGAACACACGACGCTCAGGGAGGGGACCAGACACGAGGGGCCACGCGGGGTGTGAGTCCACGTGGGTGAAATGTCCAGAACGGGTTCATCCGGGGACAGGAAGGGAGCTCGTGGGGGCCAGGGCTGGGGAGGGGGGTGGGGGGTGACTACGGTGGGGATGTGGTTTCTTTTGGGGAGAGGGAATGTTCTGGAATTAGGCACTGGTGATGGTAACGCAACACGGCGAACGCCCCTGAACCACAGACTGTGAAAAGGCGCGACTTCCCACAGGTGAGTTACTACCGAGTAAGACGTAAAAACGAGAAGCCGCCACCAGGACCCCCATGACCCCCCTTTGCGGGATTCGGGAACGACCCTCTCCTGCACAGCCACGCGGCCACCCCACGAGGGCAGCCAAGGCACGTGCCCTCACCTTCTCGGGGTCCCGCTCGTTGTCTCCGTCCTCGTCCTCGTCGCCTCGCTCTTCTCTCCTGGGCTCCTCGCCCCCTCCCTCAGGGGCAGCGGTGACGGTGTTCGCTCCAGGCTCTCCCTGCAGGAAGCCGGGCAGCGGGGCTTGAGGGGGCAACTGGCACCGGGGACAGGGTGTCCTCTGCGCCCCCAGCCCCGCATCCCGGCCCGGCCTCCCTCAGCACACGGGGCATCCGGTCGGCACCGAAGCGCACGGCCGCCAGGGTGGAGAGGCGGCCAGGCCCGGCCGAGGGGCTGCAGGCGGGGCCGGGGGCCGTTCCTACAGCCACCGGCTGGGCCGGCCCCAACCTTGCTGGTCTGTGCGCCCACGCAACCTTGGGGCGGACAGCCCGGACGTGCACCCGTGTCTCCAGTGGAGGACCGGGTGGGGCCGGCACAGGCCACCGGGCTCTTACCAGGGCCGGGGCCGGGGCCGTGGCGGGCAGCGGGGCGGTGGACAGCCAGAAATCGAAGTCCTCGCCCTGGAACCACAGGAAGACGTGCCTTCGGTGAAGCAGCAACGCAGGCTCCAGAGGAGCACGGGCGGCGCCGCCCTGACCGGACGCGGCCGCCCTGGCTCCGGGGGACCCGCGCACGGGGAGACCGGGCGGCACCTCCCGCCCTACCGGCGCCACGGCGGGCAGCCCCTGACGGCCGCCCACCAGCACGACCCCCGGGCCTGCCCCACCGTGGCCACGCGGGCCGGCGCGGGGCGATGTGGCGTTCAGCGTGGGGGGCTGCGGGGTCCCTGCACCCGGCTGCCCGCGCCCACCTCCTTCTCCTCCTTCTCCTCCTTCTCCTTCCTCTTCGCCTTCTTCTCTCGCTCTTTCTCTCTGTGCTTCTTCTCTTTCTTCCTGGGCTTTTTGACCTTCTTCTCCACGACACGGACGTCCTCCTTTTCGAGGGACTTGGTAGCCTCGGCGTTTCTGTGTTTCTGGACGGGCAGCCTCTCGCTGTCGGCCAGGGGCCTGGGGGCAGGCGGGTGCGTCACGGCGAGCAATTGACGGGGACACAGGAAACAGGACGGCCCGGCTCCGCCCCCGTGCTTACCTGTCCAGGTCGACGTCCAGGGCCCTGTAAGGGTCGTTGGGGTCTTTGTCGTCCTCGTCGCTGGGGAGAGCGTTCTGAGGGGAGAGAGAAAGCGCATCCAGTCCGTCCGGCCCGAGCCCCCCGGGGTCTGCGAAGTCCCCCGCCCCCACGGGCACTCCGCAGGCAAGAGGTCGGGACGCCAGGGGCCCCCCCGAGAAGGCCAGTGACGGGAAGGCCCGCCCGAGCGCGGCCCCGGAGCGGCGGTGGTGCCCGCGGGATACCTGCCCGTGGAGGGAACCCGCTCCCCGCCCGTCGTGGCCCCAGCGGGCCGACCTCAGGCATCTCCTCGGTGACGATGTCCACCCGCTGCGCCGGGGCGATGTCCTCGTCGCTCTCTGTGTGCAGCGAGCTGTGGCGCCGCGGCTTGCCCCTCTTGTCCTTGTCCTTCTTCTTCCTCCGCCTCCTGTCCTTCTCCAGCCTCTGCCGGTGCTCCCTCTCCTCCTGCAGCTTCACGTACTGGTCCGACACGGGCATCCCTGCAGGCGTGCGCCCCACGGTGCTCAGCGCCGCCCTGGCCCCGAGAGCCACGTGCGGGAGGGTGGCCCCTGGGGGCTCAGCAGGGCGAGCGGCCCACGGCCCACCGTGGTCTGCGCTAAAAGGGGGCGAGGGAGCTCACAGGGGCTGCCACCGTGGCTGCCCGGGAGCAGGCAGAGGCTTTCCGAGTGCGGACGTGCGGGCGCGCAGTGGCAGGGGTGGGGGTGGCGGTCGGGGGCGCGGCAGGGTCCAGGGAGAAATGAGGCGGCGCCAGCATGGAGAGGCTGGGGCCCTTGGCGTGTACCCCCCCCCACTCACCCTCCAATCTGGAAACTACTCCAGCCAAGGATGCAGGAGGGGGCAGGTCCGGGGCTGGTAAGGCTGCCCCTCGGCAGCATCCGGGACCCAGACTCGGGCCCCCACCCCCTCGCTCATGGGTTCCCAGGGCTCACACCGCCTGTGCCAATACTTGCCTGGCACTTTCAGGGGCACCGAGAGGTCTATCTGCACCACGGGTATATGTTCCACTCCGGGCATGTCCTGGTACCGCTGGAGAAGCAAGCAGTGAGCATTACCGGGCGGGACGCATGGACAGACGGAGACGCCTGAGGTGGGGCCACAGCCCAGGATGACACACGCACGCAGCCGGCGGTGTGCGGGACCCCTGCAGATGCGACGGGGCATCCTGGGGAGCACAGCCCCCTAAAGACTGGGGAACGGTCCGTCAGCACCAACAGGCACAGGGCCGAGGCACAGCTTTCTGTCTGGGTCACCTACTTCAAGTTAGAAAAGCAATGCAGCCCGAAACCCCTGCGAGCGCTAAAATCAAAGTCAGACATCACAGGCGCTGGTGAGGGTGCACGCCAGGTGTGGGCCACCTCGGCCCCTCAGAAAGTCGAGCGGAGCCACGAGGTGACCCGGCAATCCCCAGAGGCGGGCAAGGGAGCACCCATACAGAGCTGCGTCTACCAGGGGGAGCCCAGCGGGGGGAAGACACGGAGGAAGACAGCAGGCACCACCTGGATTAAGATCTAGAACGTTCTAGTCATGTGGAATACCCCACATCCACACCTGCTCCCAGGTCTTGGTGCTCAGACCCACCTGGCAGTTGGGCCACGTGGACCTACTGTGACAACCAAACACTGGCCTGGAGCTGGGGGCCCCTGGTGTCCTCCCGAGAGCGGATGGGGGCGCTGTGGGGCTCGGGGGAGGGGAGTGTCTCTCAAGGACGACCTGGGGCCAGCCTCACCTTTTGGGGAGATGGGGAACTTTTGATGTAGAAAGGGTTGTTAGCCTGTTCCTGCTTCCGGGCTTCTCGACGCTGCAGGGACAGGATTTGAAGTGCAAGTCAGTGAATGCACGTGGAACAGACCCTCCCTTCCAGGCACGGACTGCGTCCATGTTCCAGGCCCCAGGCGGGCCCGGAATGCCCCAGTACTTTACTGGTGGCCCTTGACCAATAGGGAGACCGCAGCAGGAACAAGTGGGGGGACAGCAAGAGCTCAGAAAAGACCCCAGGATGTGGAGATGGCCTTCTGTTTCAAGGATGGGAGCTCAGAGAGGTTGGGTGAGCTGTCTTGAGGTCGCTCGGTAACAAAGAAGAGCTGAGCTGGGGGTCAGATCACACTGCCTGAAGGCTCAGCCTGCAGACGGGCAGGAGGAGAGCAGGACAGGCCACGAGGGGACCCCTTATTTCAGGACGATAAGGCATGGTGTGGTGGGGAGCTGAGGGGATGCAGCATCTCTGGGCTTTCCTGAGCTGTCTGAATGCTGCATGTTGTTATAAAACCCTCCACCGGAGGGGCGCCCACAGGGCTCAGTGCGTTGAGCGTCTGACTTCGGCTCAGCTCACGATCTCACAATTCATGAGTTCGAGCCCCGTGTCAGGCTCTGTGCTGACAGCTCAGAGCCTGGAACCTCTTTCAGATCCTGTCTCTCTCTCTCTCTCTCTCTCTGCCCCTCCCCCACTCACGCTGTCCCAGTCTCTCTCTCCCAGCTGGATGATAAACATTAAGAAAAAACTTTTTTTTTTTTTTAACGTTTATTTTTGAGACAGAGAGACAGAGCGTCAATGGGGGAGGGGCAGAGAGCGAGGGAGACACTGAATCGGAAGCAGGCTCCAGGCTCTGAGCCGTCAGCCCAGAGCCTGATGCGGGGCTCGAACTCACAGACCGCGAGATCGTGACCTGAGCTGAAGTCGGATGCTTAACCGACTGAGCCACCCAGGTGCCCCCCAAAAAAACATTTTTTAAAGTAAAATAAAATCTTCCAAGGGCGTGGCCTGGGTGGCTCAGTCGGTTAAGCGTCCAACTTTGGCTCAGCTCACGATATCACGGTCCGGGAGTTCGAGCCCTACGTTGGGCTCTGTGCTGACAGCTCAGAGCCTGGAGCTGCTTCAGAGTCTGTGCCTCCCTTTCTCTCTGCCCTCCCCCGCTCGTGCACGTGAGCACATGCGCTCTCTCGCTCTCTCTCCCCCCAAGATAACCATTAAAAAAGGTTTTTTTTTAAATAAAAGACAATAAAACCCTCCACCCGGAAGGCACGAGTGAAACCCCCTGCATGCCAAACCAGGCCCCATGACTCTCTCTGAGAAGCTCAGGCCTTAAAAGAAACCACTTTTCATTTGCACAAAACCCAACCCAGACCTCCCAGGATGGCTCAGTGCTCCCCTGAGGGTACTGGGACAAAGCTCAGATCGGACAGGACAGGACAGGAACATGCTCAGCCACCTGGGGGGTCAGGGTCCAGGGTCTGCTCTGGGCGAGGCCGTCCGCCCCGGAGGCCCCAGTGGGAACAAAGCCCGGCCTCCCCGCACCCGGTGCTCACCCGGGCCAGCTCCTCCTCCTCTGCCTCCGGCTGCCGCTGCTTGGCATGGCGCTGCTCCTCGTCGTGGAAGATGGCCTTGGGCTTCTCGTCCTCAGACTCGCTGTCCGAGGGCGGCTCATTGATCCAAGCGTCCAGGTCCAGGCTGTAAGATGCGGGAGGTCACAAGGCAGCTCCAGCCCAAGTGCCAGCCTCGCACGCTCATGGGGCAGATGAGACAGGGACACCCCTGTCCTCTCGGAGACGAGGACGCAAAAGCTAGGCCGCCACTTGAGATCATGGCTGTCCAGTGAGAGTCTACGGGCCCCTCGAGACCCTCCTTGTGTTCTGGGGACCCCGTGCCGGCTCATCATACCCGGTATCTGTAGGCAAGGGCTGCCCCGTCTACTTCCGGGGGGCGGCAGCTGGGACAGGGACACCAGTCAAGACCCCACTGTGGTTCTTTCACTGCTCTTCCTGCCATCCTGGCCTATGTCCTCTGACAGGCCGTGCAGCTCACCCTTCAGGAACTGGAACCTTCTTCTGCGCCTTGGGAGCCACTGGGTTCAGCTCTCCAGCAAAGAGGGCACTCACTTCTTCTGCTACCGGCACGTCCTTGGCCTGAAGCTTCTGGATGTGCTTGACCAGCTGCAAGACGCAGGACGCCTGAGGATACCACAGGGGAGTCACAGTTTGGTCACGGAGGACTGGCCCTGTAGGCCACTTAGCACCCTAATGCATTGCCCAGCCCAGGAGAGTGGCTGCCTCTCGTCTGACCCTACTGAGAACATCTAGAAGGCACTGAGAGCAGCACGAGAGTGGGCTCAGTTAAGTGTCCAGTTTCGGCTCAGGCCCTGATCTCAAGGCTGGTGAGTTCAAGCCCCACATCGGGCTATCTGCTGTCAACATAGAGCCTGCTTTACGTCCCCTGTCCCCTCTCTCTCTGAGCCCCTCTGCTGTGCGCATGCGCTCTCTCAAAACAAACGTGAAGAAAATATACACGTGTGTACGTATATACCAAAGGCACCGAGAGAAACCACGGGCCACAAAGAAGCACCCGGGGAGGAAGATACTGGCCCTGGCCGCCGTGTCAGTCTGCAGGAGACAAAGACTGAAACGGGCCCCCAAACAAGACAGAGTCACAAGCAGAGACAGCACTGTCCTCCGAGACCCAGACAACCCCAAACAGCAACTTCCAAGAGGCACCGGGCGCCGCTGTGCTGCCCGTCCTCTGCGGACTCCGACCTGGGACTCGGCTCGAGTGCGGCTCCCAGCCTGACGCAGGGCTCGAGGCCGGGGCACTGAACGCTTCTGTGAGGTCTGGATAACTGAGAGCCCTCCGCTGCCCCCGGGGCACCAGAAACGGCCACCCCGAGCTCCCTCCCACCCGCCTGCTATATGCAGCACGTGCCAGACCAGTCTCCCCGCAGCAAGCAGCCCGGTCCCCGGCCACCCGCCACCCCACCCAGGAACCTGCTGCCAACCGGCTTGATTCCGATACTTCCCTTGCAGGCCGGCACCTCCCACTCGTTCTTTCTCTCACGACCTGCCCCCTTCTCGCTGCACTCCACCTGCAGAGGACCAACTGGGGCCTCCCCCGCCGCCCACATCCCCGGGGCCGGGAGGGAGCCCCGGAAAGCAGATTTCTCCCAAGATGCCCTCTGGGAAAGGCGAAGCCAGCCACAAACGAGAGACACAGGCTCTTCCGGAGGCAGACCCCCCAAGAAACGCTCACCCGCTCCTGGACCTCCAGGTCCGCGCTCTGCACAAACTGGGGCAGCCGCTCCACCATGAGCTGGGTGACGTCCTGGGCCGCCTCCGGCTCCGCCGCCTGCTCCTTCTGCTGCAGGATGGACGCGTAGAGCTTGACCACGTTCTGCACGTACACGGCCTGGATGTGGCCGGGTAGGGTAGTGACTTTAGGCCGCAGCATGGCCTCGAGGGTCTGCTGGGGCTCCTGCAGGTGCCTGCGGACAAGAAGGGCCTGATGAGCAGGCCGCCCCGCCACAGGGGTCACGTGGGCGCTCCCCCATCCCCAGGCACCAGGGCAGATGGACAGGACTCTAGGGAAGAAGCCACAGCAACGACGGGACGACGACGGGGTAGCAGCACAAAAAAAAAAAAAAAAAAAAAAAAAAAAAAAAAAAAGAAAAGAAAACAAAACCAGCTCGACAGCATCGTTGTGGCGACAAAACATCCGCGGCTGCGACGGGCAGAGAGGAGAGGACACTGGAGAGAAACCCCGTCACCCCGGGCCACGCCGTGACCGGCTCCTCGCTGGGGCTCGTGGTCGGAAATGTGCGCTTAAAGCCGCGCTGTCCCCAGAGACAGCGGCCCAGGAAGGGGGCCCTGGGGCAGCCGCCAGGGAACCGGGGACGCGGGTCGACCGGCACGCCTCTCCCTGGGGAGCGCACTCACTCGGAGAACTCCCCGCAGATCCAGGCGGCCGCGTAGAGCACCTCGCAGATGCCGTTGCGCTGGGTGCTGCTGGCCACCAGGTGGGCGCTGTCGAGCAGCGCGGACATCTGCGACACGGCGAACTTGCGGATGGCCTTCACGCGGATGGCCACGTCCAGCATCTGCGCGGCGATGAGGTGGCCGTGGCGGGTGCCTTCCAGCCGGGTCAGCTCCACCAGGACGCCGATGTACCTGCGGGAGGGAGCCCTTGAGGAGCGCGCCCCGCGCCGGCGCCCGCCCCCCGGGGCTGTGGGGCACGGACCACTGGAAGTTGGTGATGTGCTGGTAGTTGCACTGGCTGCAGATGTCGATGATCTTGGTGAGCAGCTCGTCGCGGTAGGTCGTGCCCTCGGCCTTGTCCACGTGGCTCATCAGCTTTTTGACGATCTCCACCAGGTTCTTCTTGGACACCTGGGGGGGGGGGGGGGGGAGGAGCTGGTGCGGCAGGAGCCCGGGGACGGGCGTGGGGAGCGGGGAGCACAGACCGGGGCGGGGCACACACCATTCCGTACAGGAGGTCGAGGGCCCGCAGGCGGATGGACTCGTCCTTGTCGTCCAGACACTGCAGGACGAGGTCCTTGTGGGCCTGCACGGACTTGGGGTGCGTCCTGAGGATCTTGGACATGGCCAGCAGGCCCAGGTATTTCACTGCGGAGACGGCGAGACACCGTTAGCACGGACGCGCCTTCACAGCCCTCGGGGCCTGTGCGGAGACAGCGACGACGTGGACGCCGCCGGGACGGGCCGCACGCTGGCCCCCGGGTGTCCTCAACAGTGGGCGCTGCAGGCCAGGTGACCTCCCGCATGCGGGGCGCCACCGTCTCCCCCTGAGCAACCCACACACGGGGTCGCCAAAGCAGGGCAGTGAAGCGTGGGCCTCCACGGGCCAGGTCCCAACAGAGCCTGTTTCTGTAAAAGCCTGGCGTGAGCATGTGGCCCGTGGTCACGACGGTGGGGGCGACGGGGCCCTGTCCGGCCCTTCGCGGGACAGGTCCGGCAGCCCCTGCTGCCAACAGATCTGGACTGAAAACGTGGAGCCAGTGCTCCCGGGCCCTCAGGAGCCCCTGGCGCTCCGGTCCGGGCTCCGGGGCGCGTGACAGGCCAGAAGCCCTGATGGAGCATGTCTACAGAACACGCGGGCGCACGAGCAAGGCCAACGGGGGAGCCAGCCCCCCTGGACGGTCCCGGGGAGGCCTCAGGCAGGAGACATCAGTGCGGCTCCGGGCCTCACCCTGCAGCTCTCCTCTGAGCCCCCGACTGCGTCTCCCCAGCAGCCCCCTCAGCTCCACGCTGGAACTGGGGCTCAGGGACCTCGCCCGGGTCGCACCCCCCCAGAGGCGTGGGCACACGACCCGCAGTCTCAAACTCCGCCGGCTGAACGCGGGAGGGGCCGTCGCCACTGAGCCACACACTGAGACGGCGGCGCACGAGGGCGGCGGGCAGGGGCTGCGGCCAAGCGGACGAAGACTGGCTTCTTTAAAACGCTGCCGAAACCCGTGGCACCCCGCGCACACTGGGGGGGCACAGCGGAAGACTCCCAGCGCCTGTGCTCGTGCGGGATCGAGAGCCCCAGCGCCACACAGGCTCCGGGTGCAGGTACAGAGAGGAACTCACAGTTCTGGTCGGAGTCTTCTATCAATATCCTCAATTTCTGGACACAGAGCTGCAGAGGGGAAGGAGACAATGATCACGCCTCTGAGACAACAGCGAATCCCATGATCCCAGGCCTGCCTCGCGCCCTGGTCCCGCTCACAGGTCCTGGGATCAGGAGGGGCAGGGGGACACCCGGCTCCACTCCACGCGGCAGGAGGGCAGCCTGTGGGCTCCAACAGGGACACAGTTTGGGGACCGCCCACGTACACACTCCAGGGGCACAAACGTGTGTTCCCCTTGCTCCCTTGTCAACTCCATAGACGCGTGTTGCACAGGGCCTGGCGCAGGGCACGACGCGTCGGGATAGTCAGGGGGGTGGCGGCGGGGGGCGTACCTGGATGCTGGCGCTGTGGTTCGGCATGCCGGAGGACAGAGAGATGAGCACTGAAACAGAAAACCTCGTCTCAGGGACTCGCCGGTCCTCGCCCCACGTCCTCTGGGGGCATCGGTCGGGGCACCACATAGCATGGGCACGCCTGGCACTCTCCCAGGACAGGCCGGCTTATGAGACCGCGTTTGGAACCTGACTCCGGGGCTCCTGCCGCCCTTGCCGGCAGGGGGCTCGTGTCCCGGAGCTGTCTGTGCAGACAGGAGTTTTGGGCCGAGGACCTGCTCCCCTCCTGGGGTCTGGGGTCTCTGCCCGAGCCCGGCAGAGGTGCCTGCTGACCGACCCTCGGTGAGAACCTGGGCGCTGGGTCTCTGTGGCCAAGAACACAGAGAGCCCCGAGGCAGGCACCCCCGTCCAGGGCAATTTCCAGAGCCTGCTCCACCCCCACCTGAGACCCACGACCCTGCAACGTGCCAGGCCCGCCCTGGCCTACTCCTCCCAGATCTCCTGCCTGTCACCAAGGATAGCTCTGATCCTGCCACACCTCGGTTTCCCCCATCGACATCTCCAGACACAGAGAAACCTCTCCAGGTTCTGCGTTGGCTGCCTCTGGGTGCCAGCCTGCCCCAATGCCCACCCGCCCGCCCTCCCTTTCTACTAGTGTCACTGAGCCTCTGAACACCCATGGTCCACGCAGTTCCAATCACAAAGTGTGGACCCTGGGCCAGCCTCCTGTGAATGAATTTCAGGCTGTCCCCGGGGCTGTGAAGAGGGACCAGAAGGCTGCCTTCCCAAAAGCTTTGGCCAGATAATCAGGCAGAGAGCAGGTGAACCCATGGGCCACTACATCCAGGAACAAGTGACCCAGACGGCAAACTAGGACAAGGCCAGCCGGCCTGTGGGCGACTCTGGCTCCGCCAAACACAGCAGGTAGAGGGACAGACGCACCCCCCAGCGCTCTGTGTGGCCTGCAGCCGGACTCAAGCCAGGGAAGCGCCTTCCGATCCCGCCCTGTGAAACCTTCCCGTGGTAGGTTCTGTGCTCGAGAGTTCACGGGGGATGGCACGGGGCCGGAGCCTCGCTCTAGAATACTCAGGAAGGAGAGCCTTGCTGGCAGGGGAGGTGCATGGCCGAGGGCGGCAGGACACGGCACTGGAGGCCGGAGGCGGGCAGGGGCCCTGGGCGTATGTGTCCTACGGCCGGTTGTGGCCCCCGGGGGTCCCGATGGGGGAGGGCGGGCCCCTCACCTGCGATGACGGTGTTCACGCACTCGTACAGAAGAGACATGGCGGATGTGCTGGCGGAGGAAGAGCAGAGGGTGAGGACTGGGAGGCCCAAGGCGGAGGCAGGCCTGGTGGCCCCGCACGCTCCCATCGCCTGGGTCCGCGGCAGTCCCCGGGGGACACTAGCCTCCCTTTCTAACCACCGGCGGTGACCTCTGATGTCCCCAGAACCCGTTTTGTGATGTCCGTGAGGGAATGCCACCTGCCCTAAATGTCTCTCCGGACCTGGGACGGCCCCCTGCCCCGCCTCAGGGGCCCACACACAGGTGGGCACAGCACAGACGTCCGTGGCCCCAGTGCTTCCCCTGGGGGCGTCCAGTACAGCCCAGGGTGACACCCACGGGCAGGCACCAGGTGCGTCTACTCCACTCTGACATCCTCCGAGGTGACGCTCTTGATCCCGAGTCACCTAAACCTGACAGCGTGGCCGCCACCTGTCCCAGAGAACAGGGGCCATCAGCCCGTCCACACCATCGTCACGAGACTCATGGCTTCCTGTTAATCCCCTCTGAAGACCACAGAGCCGCACCACATGCAAAGATGCCTGTTGTTTAAAACCGAAGATGCTCTGAGCCCAAGGCCTCACGCAGGGCACGTGGCGCTAGGTCTGATGCGGCCATGAAACCCCCGTTCCTCCCGCCGCCCATCCTCCCAGGTCCCCTGGAGAGCAGATCTCTGGTGCCATCTGCCACTCGGCGTCCGTGATTCAAGCGCAGGCACCCCGAGTGGAGTGGGAGCTCTTGCAACATTCCGGAACTGGCCAGAGACCCAGCCAGACGGCCAGGGCCTACTGGTGAGCTAGGGGTCTTCCCTCCTTTTGTTTTCACTGGTGCTGTTTCCAAAACGGATTCACAGCCCCCAGTGTCCCGGGGGGGCCGGCACGAGCCTCGGTGGCACAGCTCACGGTCCGGAGCCAAGTCCCATGGCGTGTGTTTGCTTCTTGCCACCAAGACTCTCCCCGGGTCCCCCCGAGGGCCCAGAGGGGGCACAGGGCTGCGTGCGGCAGACGAGGTCACGTGGGGGTCGAGGGCTCACCTGTGGATCAGGTTGGTGAGAGGCTCGATCAGCTTCTTGCCCAACCTTGGCTCCAAGGGGGTCAGAGCACCAAACTAGGGACGACAGAAGCCGGGGGGTCACTCGTGGCAGGAACAGAACCGTGCGGACTCCGACCCGCGCCCACATGCCCAGGGGACTCCTAGGACAGGCCGGGGCCGTTTTGTGTGGCGAGGAAGGGAAGGTCAGGAGGGATACTTGCCAGTTTGATAATCTTGATGAGGACCCAGTTGTTGGTTGAGGAGGTCATCAGCTTGAAGAACAGAGGGGCAAGGGAAAGGTAGTTTTTGGGGTTACGCCTGGCCAGTTCACAGATGACGTTGACTGCGGCCGACTGGACCCCTGTGAAATAAGGGGGTGTCCCGTCAGCAAGGGAGTCCCTCTGCAGCAGTTAAGAGTCTCAACGACACGGGGAGGTGCAGCCTTCTCGAGGAGGGGCGTCCTCCTCAGGCTGGTCCCCCCAAGCGCAGGGAGCCCTGCTCTGTGCCTGGCACACTGCCCATCACCTGTGGGCCGGGCTGAAGTAGCAGTCACGTCAAGGTTAGGCTCCCAGCGGCCAAGGCCAAGGCAACAGACACGACCCGTCGCCTGAGTCTGTGGGCTGCTCCCCCGCAGGTCCCAAGGAACTCCGGGCTCAGGACACCCGCCACGCCTGCCGCCTCGCTCCTAATTTCCTACCAAAACTTTCCACGGCCTGTGATTCTCCTGAAGACCAGGCAGGCTCTCCCGAGAGACAAGCTGGGACCTGCCTTGTGTCACAGAAACCACCTGACACTGCTCTCAACGAGGGAAGGATTCATAGAGGACAAGTAGGCACGAGCCCCGTGGTGGGGACCGGGGCCAAGACACCGGCATCAAGTCACGAGCGCTAAGGTGTGAGCAGACGCGGGCGCTCCCCAGCGTGGGGACGGCGGGGGTCTACTGGGAGGCTGGAAAAAGGGCTGCCCGGCGGCAAGGGGACACCCAGCACCCAGAGCTCGGTGCCTAAACCCCACGCCAACAAACGGGGCCAGGCTCCTTGGAGAAATGGCGGGTTCCAGGCCAGAGCGCGGGAAGCAGGTGCCAGGAGGGAAGGGGGCGCCGTCTGGAGAGATCCCAGGACGCGAGACCGGGACCCAGTGGCCCTTCAACGCCCTCCTCGCAGCATCCTGCACCAGGGGCTCACAGATGCCACGGAGCCCTGCGCCCCCAGCCACCCCCTCGCCGATCGACACACCGGGATCGGGGTCCTCCAGCTTCTCCTTCAGGCGGGGGAACGCGGGGCGTAGGGACTCAGGGTACTTCAGGAACACCTTGTACATGATCAGGACAGCCTTCTTCCGAATGTACGGCTTGGTGTGCGACATCTGCAGGGACAGAGGTCCGGTCGGCCTCCCCGCCGCACCGCTACTCTCCCGGCGCCGGCCCTGCTCACCTCCCCCGCTGCCCCTGTCGCCCTCCCCGCACCCACCCAGCTCACCTGTCCTGCTCACCTGTCCTGCACCTGCCCGAGTCTCCCCTCCGTCACCCAAAGGAAAGCCCTCTCTCCAGCTCATCTGGTTTCTGGCCTCCAAGCCAGGCCTGCTCACCTGCTCCACTGCCCCCAGCCCAGGGGTCACATGATAGTGTCGTGGACAGAACTGAAACCTGCTTCCCTGTGCCTGTGACCCCAGGTCTGCCCTCCGGAGGCTGAGACCCTTGTCATCCACTGGCTGGAACCCGATGAGGGACAGACAGAGGGACGGGGCCCTGAACTGGAAAGCAAGCCTCTGCCTCACGAGCCTCCGCCTGCCGAGGCCCGTTCCCACAGCAGGGTGCCAGGGCCCCCTCCACACGTGACCGTCTCGGACTCTTGTCCTTTCGGGACTCTGCTCTGGCCAGAAAGGCCTCCTGCCTCTGACGCGCATGGGCCCTGAGGACCTTGCCCCGAGAGAGCTCCCAGCCCCACGACCCAGCACCGTCTGGGCCGGAAGGGCAGAACTCTTGCTCCGGCTCTCGAGAGCCACCGGGGACACGATGTGAATGAGTGGGCGGGGCCGAGTGTGGGCAAAGTCAGTCACGACCGGGCCAGCTGCATGGGGCAGGGCCGAGGCGCACCGGCCCCCGTTCTAGAAGCTGCTGGCACTCGCAGTCTGAGACCACAGGCTGAGACTGATCCGTCCACACGGCAAACAGGCTGACCTGGACGGACGGACCTGTCCAGGGGGAACGCAGCCGCCCTTCTACTCTGCCCAGATAAAACCGGATGGGAAAAGGCCTCCCAGTTAGCTGAAGATTCAGGCGTACGGCTGGTGCCCCTGAGGACCACGATTTCTAAGAGGACGTCTGCGTCTTAGAAAGATGCTCCGACAGCCTAGAAAGGAGCCCTGGGTGGGGTCCTGGCCCTTCAGGTGGACCGAACCACCGGAAGTCAAGTTGTGGCCAGAGGAGAACACGGCATCAGGGGTGGAGCCGGAAGAACCATGCTAGCCACGCGCAGGGCCTGCTGCCACAACCGCCACGGCCACCACCGGGCAGGGAGGCGGTAAGTGGCAGGGACGCGCCGGAGGACGCGGGCGCTCGCCCCGGGCCCCGGGCAGGGCCAGTGAAAGAAGGTGACGAAGGGATGTGAGGGTGGAGACAGCCGGAGCCCGGGGCCCCACCGGTGAGGGGGTGGGGGACACGGCAACCCGGTTCCCCGTCTCTTCCGGGGGAACCCGGCCCACTCCCACGTGCCCGAGTGTCCCTGGTGTGACGGTTAACCTCCATTTTCCAGGCACCTGGACGGACCAAGTCACGTCACGGAGCAAAGGCCAAGGGGGGTCGGGTACTCTCGCAAACTCACCAGTGTCATGATGTCGTTGGCCAAGTCTCTGGCAAGATCTGGGGTAACAAAACAGGACAGGCCAGTCAGTGCAACGCCAGTGTCGTACTGGCTGGGGCTGCTCAGGTCCTGGAAAGGGAAGGAGGAGGGTCAGCGGGCAGGTGCCACCCGGGCATCACGGGCTCCCGGCCCGCAGTCTGGGGCTGTGCCTGTCTGAGGAGTAGCGACCAGCAGCCCATTCTGGGACTGTCCCGGAAGAGCTGGGACGGTGGGAGAGCCGTCCCCGCCCCGCTGGGCACAGAGGCCCACGGCGGGCACCGCCCTCCGCACAGACACAGCCCGGCGTCCCAGGGCCGTGACCACAGGCAGGGCCGAGCCTGTACCAGTGCCCGGCTCGCGAGCTGCCCGCCTGTTTGTGATCCCCGACGTGAGGGGAAGGCACGTCCGGCTGGCCCTAACCGCCCCCCAGGCCTGCGGCGGGGGTCCCCAGAGCAGAAGCAGGGGCCACTCCTCCGTCCCCGCCCAAAGGCACGGCACCTACGGCCCAAGGCTCGTGTTTCGGGCCGGCAGCTGCTTGAGGCCTCTGGTTACACAACGCAGAAGGGCCCGGCCTCCACGCCAGGGAAGCATCGTCTGTGCCAGAAACCTGCCCTGGGGATGCTTTCCTAAGGAACTCCCCAAACCCCATCTATACGTGGTAAAAACAGACTGAGAGGCATTTTAGGAGTTGACCTTCCAGACTGTGGGGACAACCTGAAGAGGCCAACCTCGGAAACCCACTCCAGCTCAGGCTGACAGGACAGAACCAAGGGGGAGCCCAGGCCCTGGACGGCCAGGCTCCTACTTCAGCGAGACTTACGCGGGGCTTTTCAGAGATAGAAGTTTCTGGGGAGGACGCCTGAGTCACCATTAAGTGGGAGGAGCCCCAGCCGAGGGGACGGGGGTGGGGCCGGTCTGCGGAAGCCGTGTTTCAGAAGTCACGGGTTTATTTAAATGACACACGTGGGGGCTCAGTGAGTTCAATGTCCAACTCTTCATTTTGGCCCAGGTTGTGATCTCATGCGTTTGTGAGATCGGGCCCCATGTCGGGCTCTGTGCTGACAGCAGAGACCTAAGCAACCCGCCTCTAGTACATGTCCACGCAGAGATGTCTGAACGGAGGTCCTTACAAAGGGGTGGGTGGGGGCACGGCTGCGCCCTGGCACTGGGCCAGAGACTGTTCTCGCCGGGCGGGCGGGCTGGCGCCTGGGGGTCCAAGCAGCCGGAGCCCCCCCCCCCCCCCCGGTAGGCTCCCCCAGCGGCCGCTCCCGGCCAGGCTTGCCCCTCGAGGCCCCATGGCGTCCGCTACCGCCATACAACCTGACCACCGCTACCTCCTCATGACCACGGGCTCGCATGCTCAGACCAGTGGCCTGGCCCACGCCAAGCACCCACACATACCCCGGCCAGGAGCCCGGCCCGGGTCACCGGGTGCCCCTGCAACTCACGGGGTCCGGCCCGCAAACCCCACCGCCGGTGAGCTCTGCCTCTGCCTGACACCCCCTCACTACTGCACAAAAGATGCTCGAAGCTCTGCGGCCGAGGAAGAAATTTACCACTCGGTGATCTTCGAGACTAAGACAAAAACTTACACGCGACTGAGATGTGTACGCAGCGTGACTAAAAGGGCCCGCAGGCAGGGAGGCCCCCGCGGGCAGGGCCCTGAGACAGCCCTCCAACTCCCAGAGGCCCCCCAACCCCCACCCCCGGGGCAGGGAAGGGGGATGTCTGGCAACCTCCAGCCTCGCCACTGCCCGAGGGCAGGGAGACGGGCCCGCCACACCACTCCTGGGCGTCTCCTGCCGATGCCTTGGCCACATTCACGAGCCACAGGCTTGCGAAGGGGGTCACGACGGCGAGAGCTTATGGGCCTCACTGCTTTCGACTCGTCGCTCGTTCAGAGCAGAAAAGCCAGCGTGGAGGATACTTCGGGGACAGGGTGACTCGAGGGCACTCAGTGAGGGCCAAGGACGGCCTACCTTGCGGATCTGGTTCGTCGTCAGCATGATGACATCGGTCCCCTCGTGAAAGCACTGGGAAGCAGCGAGGTAGCCGATCCGCTGTGAGTCAGACACAGGGCGTCACACACGAGGCAGGGGCCAGGCGCCCTGGGCAGAAGCCCCCAGGCCGCCCCCCGAGCTCTGTGCCAAGCAGCCCCCTGGTCAGGCAGTGACAGCCTGCAGCTGGCCGCGGGAACACTGGTGGGCGGGTGCCAGAAAGTCATTCTAGGAGGAGGAGGGAGGAGGGAGAGGAGGAGGGGGAGGGGGAGGAGGAGGAGGAGGAGGAGGAGGAGGAAACTGCTCCTGAGTTCCAGACCCAGCCTTTGAAATGCAAGTTCTCATAAGGTCCTCTCCCCAGCATGTGTCCTGACAGCCTCCTGGGCAGCCAGGAGCTCCCTTTACGATCGAATCCGTAAGTCATCACAAGCACTGGGTTTTCTTAGCACTCGGGTCCCTCTGCCAGGCTGACGCAGACACCTATGTCACACTGACACACAGACGAGATGCTCTCGTACACGTGCAGAGCGCCTCCCGATTTTGGCAACACAACATTTTGTTTCTTCACCGAGAGTAACCCGTGGGCAGGATGACGGTGTCCTTCAGAGGGAGAGCGGGGCTGACCCAGGCAGTGACCCTTAGGCGGGCGCGAGGCCCAGGGGACCTGGAAATGGTCTCAGCTGCCCGGCTGGTGAGACCCCCAGGAAAACTACGGAATGCCCTCAACTGGGCCACACAGACGGCCGATCATTTTTCAGAATATTTACGAGTTATGATATCGAGTGAGGAGGCAGTGCTCCAGATCCCTCACAAGCCGGACCCTTGTGAGGTGAAGGAAAACGCTCAGAAAGGACCACGAGGCCCTGGGGTCAGGTGACAAGTGGCAGCCTCTGTGCAAGACCGTCAGTGCTTTCTTGTTTTTTGGACAGTTACACATTTATCTTTACTGGCGTTAAAAAATATAGGGCACCAGGGTGGCTGAGTCAGTTGAGCATCTGAGGTCATGATCTCACGGTCATGGGTTTGAGCCCCGCATCTGGCTAGCTGCTGTCAGCTCAGAGCCTGCTTCAGATCCACTGCCCCCCTGCCCCCGTCCCTCCCCCATGCACACGCTTTCTCTCAAAAATAAACACTAAAGGGGCGCCTGGGTGGCGCAGTCGGTTAAGCGTCCGACTTCAGCCAGGTCACAATCTCGTGGTCCGGGAGTTCGAGCCCCGCATCAGGCTCTGGGCTGATGGCTCAGAGCCTGGAGCCTGTTTCCGATTCTGTGTCTCCCTCTCTCTCTGCCCCTCCCCCGTTCATGCTCTGTCTCTCTGTGTCCCAAAAATAAATAAACGTTGAAAAAAAAAAATTAAATAAATAAATAAATAAATAAACACTAAAAATAAGATACACAGACATAATCCTACGGACCCATCATTTCACTGACATTCCTCGAAGTTGAAAAAGGAAATCACACAAATGGCGTTAACAAATAACGTGACAAACGTGAGCTGGTGATGTTTGAGGCGTGGAGGTGTGATTGGAACAGGCCGCTCGTGTCCCACACTCTGTTTCTGCGTGGCGTGGCCCCCGGCCACGGACACCCTCACCCTCCGCCACCACGCGGTTCAGGTCTCAAAGCAAGCTCGCCCGCCTCACCTTGAACGTGAACTTGGAGGCGCTCATCACTTCTATGATGTTGAAGGCAGCCCAGCTGATGTCATAGCCCAACATTTGTAACTGTTGAAGAGACAGGCGCAGTGATTTTCACTCACACGCCGAGGCTTGAGCCCCAACGTCCAACATTCTGTCTCAGCTCCTATAGGACCGCCACACGCTTCTCGAACAGGCGGGCCTCTCCACGCACACACCCCGGGGCATTTCATTTCTTCTTCTGACGGGCTTGCCTTCCCATTGAAAACCACAGGACCGTGTTAATCACAAACACAGGAGGAAGGCCTGTGGTTGAAATACTAGCGTCCAGGAGTACTGGTTAAAATTCCCCACACCCCCAAAGTGACGAGGCGCCCCTGGCAAGCCTTCTACCTCCCTTCTGACCAGCAGAGGGGCCAGAAGAGGGGGGCCTGGCCCAGGCCAGGCGGGGCCCACCATGCCCCGAGCCCCAGGGTCGTCGCGGTGTGCCTTCCCTCAACTTTGTGCCAAGGCCGGCGCCTGGGGATGACAGTGTCAATGTCTGGCAGGCGGGTAGAAGCGGACGGTGGACGGATAAACGGGTGGACAGAAGGACGGATGGAGGGATGGTGGAATCTACAACCCGCCTGACGGCGTCGGGGTTGGGGGGGCTCCGCCCGAGCAAACGGTCCGCAGTACTTACGTAGGTCAGCTTGCAGACCGCGTTGGCTTTTACTGCGATGTTGTCTTGCTTCAGCTCTTGCTTGATTTCATCAATGCACTGAGAGATATACTTTGCCTAAAAGGGAAGCAGACAGCGTTGGAAAATCCCAAGTGTCTAAAACGGTCAAGAAAGCAGGCAAACGCAAGAGGCCGCCCGCCATGTGATTCCGCTGGCGTGAAACACCCCGAGCAGGCACATCCACACACACGGGAAGCAGGCTGGTGGGTGTCGGGGGCTGGGGAGGGGGGCTGGGGTGACACAGCGCTCTGAAGCTCACTGCGGTGACGGCTGCCCGACTCCTGAACGCACCGGCGAGAAACCGCACGGGTGACTCGTACAGCACGCGAGCATCTAACAGAGCTGGCACTTAAAGAAGCCGCTTCGGCAAGACGCCCGGTGGTCCCTCAGTCCTGAGAGGACAGGACGACGGTGAGAGCCGGACTCCCTGCCACGGAAGCAGGTGCCGCAACACGTTATTCCATTTTCGCAACTTGTGTGCACAGGTGACGTTTCCCTTCTCTTTCTTTTTAAGCACTGTCTGCACTCAACGCGGGGCTTAACTCACAGCCCCGAGACCAAGAATCCTATGCCCTCTTCTCATTGAGCCGTCCAGGCGCCCCCTAGCGGTGGTTTTCTGTGTCGCCACGCTTTAAAAGTTAAAAAAGAACTTCAACACAGAACAACACTAAGACACGGGGTCCTCTAGTTTTAACAGCTCGCACTGAGACTCGCACAAGGCCCAGAAGTAACTCCCAGGTCCCGCCGTCCACCCGCTGACGCCGGCTGCTCGACACCCAGCTCTCCCGTCCGGTCCTGCCCTGGCGGCGGCGAGCTCGTCTGGGCGTCTCTGTGGCGCCCGCTGGCTTCTCTCAACGGGCACCATGTCGGGGCTCGTGCCCGCGGTAGCACAGGGTCTGCGCCTTGCTCTGTCTCCCCCACACACACGTAGGCCACCTCGTGTTTATCCGTTTGAAGGATGGACACTTGCAAACTGCCCGCTTTTTCAACTCCAGGAGTCACGCCGCAGGGGTTGCAGGGACACGGTCTGAAGATTCCCTCGGGTTTCCTCGCTGATTCAGCACGTCTACCACTCAAACGGGCTTGACCCGAAGCAGTACTGACACACGAAGTCAAGAGCCACTGGCGTGCCCCTCGGGGGGGGGGGGGGGGGCGCCGCGCCCCTCACCCCCCCCCCCCCCCCGCCCCCCAGAGGGGGGCCCCCCCACGCCCCCCGCGGGGCCCGGGGGGGGGGGGGGGGGGGGGGCGCGCAAGGCTCCTTTCACCCCTGCCCCGAAGAGGCCTCAGAGAGGAGCCACGAAGCGAGTGGCCACCGCAGGGCTCGGAACGAGTTTGTCGGGTCAGTGCCCCAGCCCCGCACGTGCCCAGCACTCCATGCAGCACGAGGAGCCTCCCGTCCGTCATGTGGCCAACAGCACTCAGTGGTCAGCCCCTGGATGCCGTCCCCAGGGTGACCGCATCGCGAGAGACCAGGGTGGCAAGCCCATGGTGGACTCCTGCTCCAAGTGTCCTGTACACTGGCCGTGCACCCTGCACTCCCGTCCCCCGAGGCCACACCCCGCTCGGCCCCGAGACGCTCCTCTGCCTGAAGCACAGGCTCCTGGGGACAGGAGCCATCGGAGCCCTCTCTCAGCCAGGGAAGAGGTCATGAATATTTTACGATCGAGAGTCGGTGCAACGGAGCAAGTGTCACTGTATCCTTCCAACAGGCTTCCAGTTACTAAATCCCACTTGGGAATCTTCACTTGCTGTCCTTGCACACAGACGGCCCTTCCCGCATCCTGGATCATGACCATTAACCAGTTAAAAGGGGAGAAAGTAGGGGGCTGTCTGGCTGAATGGGTGGGGCGTCCAACTCTTGATCCCGGGGTCGAGAGTTCAAGCCCCACACTGGGCGCGGAGCCTACTCTGAATGAACAAATGCACGAAATGGAAAGGACAGGCAGACAGTAACAAGTGTGGGGGGACTCACACTTACGCACGGGAGACGGGGCCAGGTGATGGCCCGGCAGCGCTCCCAGGCGCGCACTCAAGAACGGGGGGGGCTGACCGTGCAGTGGCAGGACTCGTGACGGCCCCCAAGCACGAACTCAAATGTTCTGCTGCCGCTGACGCGTTTGCACACAGTCTAGGGACCTCCCCACCCCGGCTTTCGGGAGAGCCAGGCGGAGTCCACTTCTGCCGCCGTCCACGGAGCTCCCATCAGTCCCAGGCTCCCCCAGGTACGGCTTTAAAACGACTATCTGGAGACAAAGGCACCGGGTAATGTCTCTCCCGGCTTTTATCTCAAGCAAGCACCCCACAGAGCAGCCAAGGCCTGGGGCTCCTGGCTTCCAGGACCAGAACACAGGGCAGCTGCCACTCAAGGAAGGAAATCCCAGGGGGCGGGGGACTGGTGGGGGGGCGATGCTGCCCACACGCTAACATAGAAACTCAGCCCGAATCCGAGGCTGACCCCAGAGCTAGGCACGCACAGCACGCTCCAGCTAAAGCAAAGAGAAACGAACACGACCACACCCGCCCCCTGCCCGCAGGGAGGAGGGCAGAGCTCGAGTCTCAGCCCAGACAACAAGCTAACTGCCCCTTAAAGTAACCCTGCCCCCCAGTCAACACGCCTCAGAGAAGATAACACAGTCTGGAGCCTCCAAAAACGTGTCAGTCACAACGTCCAGGATTCGGTCTGAAGCTACTCAAAACCAGAAACGGGACCATGTCACCCGTACCCCAGAAAAAGAGACGATCCACGGACACTGGCCTCGAGGTAGCCCAAAGGATAGAATTAGCACACGAAGGGTTCAGCTCGGCCCCTGTGACCGTGCTCCCAGGAACCAGGAAAAAGGAGGCGCTCACCAAGAAGGAGAGGAGGAGAAATCTCAGCGAACACAAGTGGCAGGAAATAAGCCAGCGGAGGTTCTAGAAAGATAATTTCTGAAACAAAGAATGCACGGAATGGACTGAAGGCAAATGGGAGCTGGAGAGCGAAGTCAGCGCATCTGAAGGTGCGACAATGGTAACCGTCCGGTCTGAAGGGGAGAAAAGTTCGAGAAAAGAGGGGCAGAGCCCCAGGTCTGTGGGACAAGAGCACGCGGCAGGACAGGCATGTAACCGGTGTCCCAGGAAAGGAAGGGCGGCACAGAGAACACATCTGAAACGAGAACGGCTGAAACTCCCCCACAGGTAGTGAGAGATGTGCACGTACAGGTTCAAGAAGCTCAGCACCAACCAACAGAAAACAAAAGAAAACCACACCCACACATCGCCAAGTCAAACGGCCAAAAACTGAAAATTAGGAGAAAATCTTTATTTATTTATTTAGGTAACCTCTACGCCCAACGTGGGGCTCAAAGTCGCAGATCAAGAGCCACGTGCTGCACTGGCTGAACGGGCCAGGCCGATGACATCTGTCCCTGCACCTCGGGGCACTCCCGGGGGGAGGGACACGTGAGCCTGCTTGAACTGGAGCCGTGGGTACAGAGGAGGCGCCTGGCTCGCGGCCCGCGCACCTGGGAAAGGCAGGGAGGTGACGAAGGCCCGGAGAGCACGTGCTCACGCACGAGGATTCAGTACTGACCTCGAACGGGGTCGCAGCAAGTCGAAGGAAGGAAAGCGGAGCCCCGTGGCCACGTTAATCTCTCATTTACACGCAACATCACTAACAAGGAACAGGCTGGTCAGGGTGGGTGGGCGGGCGGGTCGGGATCTGCGTCCAGACAACGCTATTAAAAACATACGTCAGAAAGAGCTTAAAGCCTAAGGTACGAATGGCTACGTATCCTTGACGTTTAGTAAAAAAGAAAGAAATCGGAGGGGCGAGCATGATTCGGACTCTCAAACAGCAAACCAAGCACTGAAATGGACGATGCCCTCTCTGCACCTTCTTCGTTAGAGAATTTAATTTCGAACAAAGGACACAAACTTCCCTTCTACAGGACTCCTCAGGTCTATTGTAAGTAGCCATTTCGACCCTGGCCACCTAGCAGGATTCCCTGCAGCACTTTCTCCCCATAAACGCACCGGCGGCCCCATTATCGACATCCCCACCCAGCACCGAACGTGACGAACCACGGTCCACAGCGGACACGAGGTCACTCCTGGTGCGGCACACCCCGTGGGTTCGGACGAATGTCACGGACACCTGCCCCCCACCACGGTGTCGTCCGGAGTAGACCCACGGCCCCGAAATTCCTGTGCTCCCCCCATTCACCCTCCCCCACCCCGGCAGCCGTGCCTCCGTGGTCCTGCCTTGTCCAGAACATCCTGGACTTGGAACCACCCCGTGTGTGGCCTCCTCAGCCTGGCTTCTGTCACCCAGTGCTGTGCGTCTGAGGCTCCTCCGTGTCTCTGTGCGGCTCGATGGCCCGTTTTTAGTGCCGGATGGGCCACGGTCTGTCTGTCACCTGCGTGGGCCAGTTCGTCCATCTGTTCACCTGCTGAAGGGGCAGCACACTTGCTCCAGCCCTTGACGTTCTCACAAGGTTCTCTGGACTGTCCCAAACACGTCAGCTCTGTCCGCGGGCCCCACTGGCTCCCCGGCTCAGGGTCTTGGAGCCCACACCACCCTGTCCATGAGCATGAGCCCTGGGCCCCTTATTGGCTGAGACCCCCAGAGCCTGGCATGCACGGGACGTTCCGCCGGAGTGTAAATCAGTGTTCCGAGCCACTTGGGTTTCTCAGACCAGAAAATGTCAAGTCCTCACGACAACTGGGACAGGGTGGGGACGACTTTCTCCGCCTTATGAAGAACAACCTGGGTGCTGACCACCATCACCATCATTTCGATACGTTTTAACCCCAAAACGTAGGAAAGGTCGGTTGGGAAACCAAGGAAGCTGTTCTACCGACCACACTTGAGTGTCAGCAACAACTCAGGACGCCACGCTAGCGTTTTGCCCTGGACGGGCTCCAACGCCCCTGCGGCCAAGAGGAACCGCGACAACCTCGGGGAAGGCCTCCCGCGACGCCCCAGACCCACTCAGTCCCAGTAGCTGGAGACAGCGTGACTCCAGCAGCCTCCCAGCCCCACCCCTCTCCCCTCCCCCACAGCCAGCCCCCAGCACCGCCCCCCCCAGCCCTGCACACACAACAGGCGGTGCCTGGCAGCCAATCATGGTCATTCCTGTCACCTTCATGGCCCGCGTCACCCTTGGCTCTCACACAGGACAGACGACCAAGGGGCACCAAGGTCCACCTACGGGGCGGGAACGCTATTGAAAACGCTTTGATGCAAATCCGTGAAGACAGAAGCAGATCCAGGAGGCTGGGGGAGGGGGTGGGGAAGTATCTGTAGATGCGCACGGGTTTCTTTTGGGTGTGACGGAAATGTCGCAAGGTGACATGGTGCTGACAGCTATGCACGTTTTCTTGGCGACAGAGAGACGGAGAGAGGCAGAGAGGGAGAGAGAGAATCTCAAGCGGGATCCGCGCTCAGGGTGCAGCCCGACACAGAGCTCGATCTCACAACCACGACCTCATGACCTGAGCCGAGGTCAGCCGGAGCAACGGCCAGAAGCCGGCGGCAGGGAGCTCGGTGCAGGCAGAAGCAAGCGCCGGGCAGGGACACGAGTTGAGGTGATAAACTCACCAGCAAAGAGTTCACTCAAAGAACTTCAGGCAATTACGTTAACTGAACTGCGTAACGTGCTATGTGCCATCACCCCGCAACTTACGAGGATGAGGAGCAAAGCGAATCTGGAAAGCACACCCTCTGCGTCTGCCCGCGAACAGTCTTCCTCGATTGCCACACGCAGGGTGGGTCCCCGCATAACCCGGACCCGGCTGTGACGCCGTCAGGTGGCCACACCGCCTGGTCAGTACAGAGCCCCGTCCACGTGGTCACCCGCGCTCTGAATGACCCCCTCCTCTCGGGCCCGGCTAAGGTGCCAAAGCAGCACAGGGAACCCAGGGAAGCACCCGGTCATGGCTGGGTCACGGTCACGTTTACCAGTCGAGTACATAACAGAGGGTGTGACAAATGACAGACACACACAGGGAGGGCTCCAGGAGGGTCCCGAGTGTAGGAGTGGGCCAGCCGCCGCGTCGCCCTCCCAGCATCGCCCTCCCAGCACGGGGATGCTTTCACCAAGACCCTCCCCCAACACACAGTTTGGAGAGGTTTGCAAAGGCGTCATCACCCAGGTGGGATAGGTCGTTAATTCAATCCCTGGCCTATCTCCCCTCCCAGAAGATGGCCCACCCAGGAGCCACCAAGTCATCTCATTAGGACGAAAGTCACTCCTGTCACCCAGGAAATGCCGAGAGATCTACGAGCTCAGGGTCAGGAACAGGGTCAGAGACCAAAAAATAAACGAGGATGTTCCTAGTACTTTTATTGCTTAGGAAATTACAAAGATTTTAGAAGCTCTGCCTAGAGCCAGGGATGAGGACCAAGGTATATATTTCCTTTTTTTTAATTAAATTTTGTTTAACGTTTATTTTTGAGACAGAGAGAGAGAGAGAGTTGCACACAGCGTGCAAGCAGGGGAGGGGCAGAGAGAGAGAGGGGGAGACACAGAATCCGAAGCAGGCTCCAGGCTCCAAGCTGTCAGCACAGAACCCAACGCAGGGCTTGAACCCACGAACCACAAGATCACGACCTGAGCTGAAGTCGGACGCTCAACCGACTGAGCCACCCAGGAGCTCCGATCTCCAGTATCACAATACCGCAAGGTCCAACAACATGGTGACGATGTGGGAAACACAGGGTGCCCGGATAAAGGGAAGAATGTTAGGGAATTCAGGGATATTTTGCTTATCAGTTTGGGTCAGAGATTCTCCTGGGCAATGTCTGGGGACATGTGTGGTTGTCAGACTGAGGGTGCTCCTGGCCTCGAGTGGGCGGGGCCAGGGATGCTGCTCAACCCCCACAGAGTCTGGGCCAGCCCCCCAGAAAATGATCCAGTCCTGAATGTCAGCAGTGCCGAGGGAGAGATCCTGATTTAGGGTAATGACCAATGTTATTAAAGAAAAGGAAAAAAACTGGGGCACCTGGGTGGCTCCGTCAGTTACACATCCAACTTCAGCTCAGTTCATGATCTCATGGCTTGTCGGTTCGAGCTCCGTGTCGGGCTCTGTGCCGACAGCTCAGAGCCCGGACCCTGCTTTGGATTCTGTGTCTCCCTTGCTCTCTGGTCCTCTCCCACTTGTTCTCTCCCCCACCCCCCCAAAAAAAACAAACATCAAAAAAAAAAAATTTTTTTTTTTTTTAAGAAAGAACAGGAAAAGAACTCAGTTCAAACTTCGTATCTTTACTCTCCCTAGAAGTCATTAAAACAAAAGGATTTCTCACAAACGGAGTGCCTGCCCTGGGCCAGACGAGATACGTGCTTCAACAACAGTCCCAAGACCAGATCCCATCTTGGTTCTACATGCACCTCACAGCCTGGCGGGTCCCACAAACCTCCAGGGCTGAACCCCAGGAAACTGCCATTTTTTGAGATGAGAAACAACAGAATATGAGCTCTTGCATACAGTTCAGCCTTTTTTTTTTTTTTAATGTTTATTTTTGACAGAGAGAGACACAGGGTGAACAGGGGAGGGGCAGAGAGAGAGAGAGAGAGACACAGAATTGGAAGCAGGCTCCAGGCTCCCCGCTGTCAGCACAGAGCCTGACGCGGGGCTCGAACCCACAAACTGTGAGATCACGACCTGAGCTGAAGTCAGACGCTCAACCGACAGGAGTCCCCAGGCCCCTACAGCTCAATCTTAATCCTAGGTTACGTCTCATTTCAAAATATTACTCTACACAAACTGAATTTTTAAAGTTCTGAAACACCAGTTAAATGGTTTGGAAATGTTCATACCTAAACCAGAACACTACTACTCAGATACTAGTGGATCCAATCAGGGCCTGTGCCTAAAAACGTGAAGCCACTTCAATGCGGGGGGGGGGGGGGGCAAGCAAATAAACTAAAGCACATCCAGACTGGGGAGATGTTAAAAATACCGTGGGGCGTCTTCATATACTACATCCTGGGAAGCAGTCAGTAAGGACCACGACACTACAAGCAAGATGCACACAGAACCTTTTTTTTTTTTTAATGTTTGTTTATTTGTGAGAGAGAGAGAGAGAGAGGGAGAGGGAATGAGTGGGGGAGGGGCAGAGAGAGGGAGGGGACAGAGGATCCAAAGCAGGCTCTGTGCTGACAGCAGCGAGCCCGATGTGGGGCTTGAACTCATGAACCGTTAGATCATGACCTAAGCCGAAGTCAGACACTCAACCAACTGAGCCACCCGGGCGCCCCCAACAGAACCTTTTTTCCAAGTAATCTCTACACCCAAGTGGGGCTCAAACTCACAACTCTGAGATCAAGAGTCACCGCTCCACCACTGGGCGTGGCCAGGCGCCCAGGATGCAGAACGAAATCTCAACACTCGGAAATGCCCATCATTTCTCAGCACAGAAAAAACACTCAAAACACGTACTCCAAACTGATTTACAGGGAAGGAGCATTCCCCCGTTTCTTTAATAAACATCGAGTATATTTTTAAAAGTACGGGTGTGATTTTACAACCTAAAAAGATTGAAAAGCAGCTTTCCCCCAAATATGAAGAGTACCCAGAAGAATAACTTAGGGGCGCCTGGGTGGCTCACTTGGTCAAGCGTCCAACTTTGGCTCAGGTCATGACCTCACTGTAGGCTTGAGCCCCATGTCGGGCTTTGAGCCGACAGCGTGGAGCCTCCTTAGGCTTCTTTCTCTCCCTCTCTCCCTGCCCACTCCTGCTCTCTCTCTCTCACAATCAACATTAAAAAAAATTTAAACACAAACTTTAGAAGTCACTTGGGGTCCCCCCCCCGTCATATCCAAAGTTTAGAAGCAAGGATATCCCTAAGTGGACTTTGCCCTCCCTGTCAACATTATTTGTGCTGTATCTTAAGGATTAAAAATAAGCTAAGCACCCAGACACATATGAATTCGACCATTGTTTTCAAACTTTTTGGACTCATTTTGAGAGACGTGTTTCCGTAGTAACCCAAACACATGCATGCACACACTTAGCTGAAATAAGCTTCAATGAACAGCAGTTACTCTATGTGCACGCAGGACTGGGATTTTCTAGCTTCTTTTTCAACATAACTCGTTAAATTGAATTCACAACCCACTAAGGGGTCAGAGGCTGAGGTCTGGAAATAGCCAAGTAGACAGCTTCGCGGGTGACCCGGTGTAAACCCGCATTATGTCACCCACGGCATCCTCAGAAGCACTTGAAGGGGGTGGCTGTCCCCCGACTCAAAAATGTTTTTTTCATGCTTATTTGTTTTGAGAGAGACAGAGTGCAAGCGGGAGAGGGGCAGAGAGGGAGGGAGACACAGGATCCGAAGCGGGCTCCAGGCTCCCAGCTGTCAGCACAGAGCTGGACCCGATGCGGGGCTCGAACCCATGGACCTCGAGATCACGACCTTAGCCGAAGTCGGACGCTTAACGGACGGAGCCACCCAGACGCTGTCACCCCCACTTTGTATCAGAGGCACTTCCCTCGTCACCCAGTCAATAAGCCCGAGAACTTGGACGCAAGCCTCCCGATGTCCAACAACACGACTGAATCACCACAGATCACGCTGCATTTCCACGTGGCCTTTCAAGGCCCCGTCGAGCCTCATTTGTAGGATGCCGCGCCGAAGATTTCGGCTAAAACCTATTCTCAAGCCGACTCTGGAGTGCGCTACGCTGCCGCGGAGAAAGCGCCTAGTGTCGAGTCCTCACCGGGGTGCGGTGGGGAAGCAGGGGAGGACCCAGCGCAGCCAGAGGGTGCAGAAGCGGCCGAGCGGCGAGGCGACTGGAGGACACCCCAGCAACCAGCCCCCAGGTCACCCCGATCTGTTGACGAGGAAACCGGGGGGGGGGGGGGCCAAGACACCACGTCCTCTGGGAATCGCCCACAGGTGGAGGGCAGGACCCACACAGACGCGGGCCTTCGAAGACTCCTCCCCCTCCAGCATCCCCGCGGAAAGGGCTCCAAGCCCGCGGAAAGGCGCCAGCCATTCTCAGTGAATCAACCACGGCTCAGGGAACTGCCCGGGGACAGCGTGCCTCCCCCAAACACCGGGCGCCCGCACTGGAGCGGCCTCGGTGCCTCCTCGCCATCCCAGAACAGGCGGCCCAGCAACATCCGCTAACCCAGGGAAATCAGGAGGAGAACCCGCGCACAAAAGAAACGTGCGGGGTGAACAGGTTGCAGATTCACTCGGCCCCTCCCAGCTGGGAGAGACAAAACCCAGGCCAACCAGCCCCTCTCCCGTCACCGAACCTGAAGGCCAGGACCCAGTGAGACGCGCACCGGAACCACCCCTGCGAGCGGGAGCGGCTAACGGTGCAAAACCGGGGATAGCCAAGGAAGGATAGGAGGGTGCAAATGACTGCCCAGCGAGGTCACGCCCGTTCTGAAAAAGTGCACCGGCGGCAGGAACTCGGGCCGGCACACGGCCCGGGGGCTGCGGGTGCCTCGGGCAAATTCCCTCCCTTCCCTGCACTTCCCACCCTGGCGTGCCCGACTTCCCCGGCGCCATTGTGAGGAGGGCGGATGGCGTCGGGCAGTGGGACCCGTGGGACCCGCACCACACGCAACAACCGCCCGCCACCGGGCAGCCTCCCCCTCCACCTGGGAAAGCGGGGTGCGCCTTCGAGACCCCCTGTGCAAGTGTGGCTGACGCCTCCTCAAGGAAGCCGGCGGCCTGGTGGCCACTGACCGTCCCCGTTCCTCTCAAATCTAGGTCACTGGCTGGGGGGAGGGGCGCAGGGAAGGAAACGGGGCCCACGGTTACGATTTTACTTGTGGACAGCCTTTTCCTCGCCCCGACTTTCGGCTTTCTGGTTGAAGCCGGCTTCCCCATTCCAGGACCCCCCAGCGGCTTCCTTATTTTGAGTCAGGGCTCCCGCGGTCTCCCCTCCCTCCCTGAGAGGGGCGGCTCCACCTTCCCGGGGACGCGGGCCCAGGAGGCAAGGCCCGATTCCCGGACCGGGCCCCAGAGGGCCACCCGGACGCGTACCAATCCCATTATGGGTTCCTCCGGGAGCGGCCCGCGGAGAGGAGGGCCCCCCAACCAGGAGTCTAGAGGCCTGGAGCGGAGTTAGAGCCCTCCAAAGTCTCTTCCCGGGCCACCTGCGGCGACGGGGAGGCGGGCTTCCATCGCCCAGAGGGTAAACTGAGACTACGGGGGGGTGGGGGGAGGGCACCCAGCGGCAGGGCCCCCAGGTGATCCGACACACACGGGAGGTACGGGAGGTCCTGAGAATCGCGGCTCGCGTCTGTCAGGGGTAAACTGAGGCTCAGGGAGAAAGACGCGAGCGGCGGCCCGGGTCGCAAGCAGGCGGGGCTCGAGGCCTCGGGGGCGAGCAGGAGGCCGGAGTCGGGGTCCCGGGTGGTACTGGCGTCGGGGTCGGGCAGAGCCAGGCCGGCCCCGTGCGGCGCGCCGGCTCACCTCGTCCTCTTTGTGGTTGCGGATGCCGCGCACCAGGTCCTGCAGGTTCTTGTCGAACATGCGGTCGATGCTGCCCTTGACCATCTTGAGGGCCATCGCGGCGGACGCCGCCGGGCTCGAGCCCCGGGAGGCCCGCGGCAGGGCACC
>NW_024412512.1:1108598-1131331 GCF_014898765.1 Herpailurus yagouaroundi
CGCACTCCCGCTCCCCTCCGGCTCCGCGCCGCGCCGCTGGCAAATGGCGGACAAGATGGCGGCGGGTCAGCTGACGACAGGAGCCCAGGCCCGGCGACCCGCCCCCGGAAGCCCCGCCTCCCCCAAGGGCCCCGCCCCTATATCTCCAGGCCACCACGTTTCCCTGGCGACGCCTGCCGCCCAATGGAAACGCAGACAACGCCCTCACCGTCCGCTTAGCTTCGCACGCTCCGGCTCAGGGCTCTTCTCTGTCATTGGCCAGCGGCCCCCATAACTCCACCCACTTCCTTGTTTCGGGTTCTAACCACGCCCTCCAGGGGGGCCCTCCCTGCCCCGCCCCTGAACCAAGTGACAGCAGTGGGTGGGGCCTGCTGTGGGCGGGGCTCCCACGTGGAGCTTCTCAGGCAAGTTCCTGGGAAGGAATCCAGCTCCGCCTTTCCTGAATCGAAAAGCTGACACTGCTCGAGAAGCCCCAAACCCGACGCAGCGGGGAGCGGATGCGGTGCCTCCAGCGCGTCTCTGAAAACCCCGTGACACGGGCAGGACGGGAATAACATGTCCACGTGGAGGAACGGAGGCCGGGAGCTGGAGGTCCAGCGAGGCCGGTTGGCTCCGCACACATTCGTGGGGGCCTACTGGATGCCAGGCGACGAGACACGCGGCGCCCGCCCTCCGCGTGCACCCCTACCAGAGCAAAAAGGCAAGCCACCAGCTGGGATGAGATAGTTGCAACGTTTATACATCCGACTAAGGACTTTAATCCACAAAGGCAGAGCAAAACAAAAATTCGTACAAATCACGAAGAGAAAACCAACCCAGTTAAAATATGGCATGCATTTCACAAAAGGCAACACCCCAGTGGCCAAAAGATAAAAAGCAAAAGGTGCTCTATCTCTTTGGTCATCGGAGAAACGCCAATTTAAAGGACAATGAGACGCCTCTGTACCGGTATGAGAATGGCTACAATCAGAAAGAATGACACTGTCGAGAGTTGTAATGATGTGGAGCAACTGAAATTTTGCTCTTCCTGTCCAGGTAGGAATATAATACTACACAGCTTCTTTGGAAATCTGCCTGGCTGTCTGTGTTTGTTTTTGTTTTTAAGTAAACTCTACCCCCACCGCGGAGCATGAACTCAGGAGCAGGAGATCAAAATTCGCCTGCTCCACAGACTGAGCCAGCCAGGCACTCCTGGCTGTGTGTTTTAAAGATAACATGCATAGACCCTGTGCCCCAGAAATGTCACTACTGTTCCCGACAAGAATGCAGAAATACATCCACCAGAGACTCGGAGGAGCTGTATTTCTATTAGTCCAAAATAGCCCAAATGTCCATCAACAGAAAAGGGATGCACAACTTTGCGGCCACCATACCATGGAGTACTACGCAGCAGTGAAAAAGGACAGATTACTAATACACAGAACAAAACGGATAAATCGCACAGACACGATGTGGAAGGAAACCAGCGCAACACAAAGGAGTGTGCATGATATGATCCTATCAATGTCAAGTTCAATTGCGGGCAAAACCGGCCTATGGTAAGAAGCATTACATAACTCTTTAGAGGTTACCCAACTGTACAGAGAAGAACTGGAGACTGGATGTGTAAGTTCTGGCATATACATGCAACAGATTCCTGACCAACTGTTAAAAGAATACAGTAGGTAAATGCTATGGGACTTGCCCTCCCACGCTAAACAGCAGGAGAACTGGCTAAAATACTGTAGGCACCATCCAGACTGTGATTAGGCGGGAAAACCCAAACAGAGCACAACAGTTTCATGAAGTGAGGGGATAAAGACGGGAGATGAGGGAGGTCCAGGTGGCTAGAATTTTCAGAGCAATGTAGCAGAGAGCAGAGAGCTATCTCGAGAAAGAACTCATAAATTTTCATAAGCGTCCCCATGAGTCTTTGGCTGAATGTCACTGCGTGTGCATATGGTGAAGATCCACCAGGCCAGGCCAAAAACCAGTGGCTGAAAAACAGGGGAGAATGAAACATAAACCTCTAATCCAAAAAGTACAGTATGAAAAATGCTCCCTGCATGGACTTAGTGATAGAGTACACATTGGGAATTGTAGGTCACTAGTGACATTGAAAATTTCAGGGGCGCCTGGGTGGCTCAGTCGGTTGGGCATCCGACTTCGGCTCAGGTCATGATCTCACGGACTGTGAGTTCGAGCCCCGCGTCGGGCTCTGTGCTGACAGCTCGGAGCCCGGAGCCCATTTCAGATTCTGTGTCTCCCTCTCTCTCTGCCCCTCCCCTGTTCATGCTCTGTCTCTCTGTCTCAAAAATAAACGTTGAAAAAAAATTTTTTTTTAAAAAAGAAAATTTTATAATAAAACAATCCACAGTGAAACACACCGAGGACAAAGAATGCTTTCGGGATGAACAGAACCTCAGTGACCCGCAGGATAATATCAGGATCTAACATACGTATAATTGGAGCCCCATAAGGAAAGAGGAAAAGGAATGACCAAAAAAGAAAGAAAGAAAGAAAGAAAGAAAGAAAGAAAGAAAGAAAGAAAAACTGAACAAACAAGGGGCTCCTGGGTGGCTCAGTTGGTTAAGTATCCAACCCTTGATTTCAGCTCAGGTCAAGGTTTCATGGTTGTGGGATTGAGCCCCAAGTGGGGCTCCGTGCTGAACGTGGATCCTGCTTGGGATTCTTTCTCTCCGTATCCTTCCCCTTCCTGAGCACTGGCTCACTCGCTCAGTCTCTCTGTAAACAAACAAACAAACCCAAATGGCCAAAAATTTCCAAATCTGATGAAAACCATAAACCCACAGGTCTACGAACCTCAATGAATGCCAAGAATAATAAAAAAATAGAGAAAAGCAGGGGCACCTGGGTGGTTCAGTTGGTTAAGCACCCGACTTCGGCTCAGGTCATAATCTCATGGTTGGTGACTTCAAGTCCTGAATCAAGCTCTGTGCTGACAGATCGGAGCCTGGAGCCTGCTTTGGGTTCTCTCTCTCTCTGTCCCTCCCCCTCATGTTCTCTGTCTCTCTCTCAAAGATAAATAAATGAATAAACATTTTAAAAAAAGGTATTATTCTTTTTTTTAAAAATAGGGAAAAGCATACCCAGTCACGTTATAACTAAAGAATTAGAGAATAGAGAACCCAGAAATGGACCCACAAACATATGGCCAACTAATCCAACAAAGCAGGAAAGAATATCCAGTGGAATAAAGACAGTCTCTTCAGCAAGTGGTGCTGGGAAACCTGGACAGCGACATGCAGAAGAATGAACCTGGACCACTTTCTTACACCAGACACAAAAATAAACTCAAAATGGATGACAGACCTAAACGTAAGACAGGAAGCCATCAAATCAAGGAGAAAGCAGGCAAAACCTCTTTGACCTTGGCCACGGCACCTTCTTCCTCAACACGTCTCCAGAGGCAAGGGTAACAAAAGCAAAAATGAACTCTTGGGACCTGATCAAAACAAAAAGTTTCTGCACAGCGAAGGAAACAATCGGCAAAACTAAAAGGCAACCGACAGAATGGGAGAAGATATTTGCAAATGACACGTCAGATAAAGGGTTAGTATCCAAAATCTATAAAGAACTTCTCAAACTCAACACCCAACACACAAATAATCCAGTGAAGAAATGGGCAAAAGATATGAATAGACATGTCTTCTCCAAAGAAGACATCCAGATGGCCAACCGACACATGAAAACATACTCAACATCACTCATCATCAGGGAAATGCAGATCAAAACCACAATGAGATGCCACCTGACACGTGTCAGAATGGCCAACAGTAACAACTCAGGCAACAACAGATGTTGGCGAGGATGCGGAGAAAGAGGATCTCTTTTGCACCGCTGGTGGGAATGCAAGCTGGTGCAGCCACTCTGGGAAACAGTCTGGAGTTTCCTCAAAAAACTAAAAATAGATCTACTCTATGACCCAGCAATGGCACTACTAGGCATTTATCCAAGGGATATAGGTGTGCTCTTTCGAAGGGACACATGCACCCCCATGTTTATAGCAGCACTATCGACAAGAACCAAAGTATGGAAAGAGCCCAAATGTCCACCGACGATGGATGAATGCCTAAAGAAGATGTGGTGTGTGTATACACACACACACACACACACACACACACACACACACGCACGCACGCACACAATGGAGTATTACTCAGCAATCAAAAAGAATGAAATCTTGCCATTTGCAACTACGTGGATGGAACTGGGGGGTATTATGCTAAGTGAAATTAGAGAAAGACAAATATCCTATGACTTCACTCATATGAGGGCTTTAAGAGACAAAACAGATGAACATAAGGGAAGGGAAACAAAAATAATATAAAAGCAGGGAGGGGGACAAACACTAAGAGACCCTTAAATACAGAGAGAACAAACAGTTGCTGGAGGGGAGTTGTGGGTGGGGGGATGGGCTAAATGGGCAAGGGGCATTAGGGAGGACACTCGCTGGGATGAGCACTGGGTGTTATACGTAGGGGGTGACTCACTGGAATCTACTCCTGAAATCATTGCACTATACGCTAAGTAACTTGGATGTAAATTAAAAAAATAAATTAAAAAAAAAGTATTAGGGGGCATCTGTCTAGCTCAGGCCCTGGAGCGTGCAACTTCTGACTCAGGGTCATGCGTTGTAGTCCCGTGTGGGGTTTGGAGATTATTTCAAAAAACTAAAATAAACCAGAAACCAAAGATACAGAAAAAAAATTTTTTAAACATCAGAGGAAAAAGACACATTACATACATGGAAACAAAAATAAGAATGACTGAATTTTTTTTTTTTCGATGTTTAACATTTATTCATTTTCGTGAAACAGAGCAAGACCGAGCAGGGGAGGGGCAGAGAGAGAGGGAGGCACAGAATCCGAAGCAGGCTCCAGGTTCTGAGCTGTCAGCCCAGAGCCCAACGCGGGGCTCGAACTCATGAACCGTGAGATCATGACCTGAGCCGAAGCCTGGCGCTGAACCGACTGAACCACCCAGGCGCCCCAGAATGACTGAAATTTTTAACAAACAATTCGCACTGGAGGACATTGGGCTACAATATTTTTATGTGCCAAAAGAAACAAAGAATCACAACAAAAACGCTAAAATTCTTTACCTAGCAGCAAAGACGACACACATTCCCAGACAAATAAAAGCCAGATACGTTTGTGACCAGCGGATTGACGTTGAAAGAAATGATGTCAAAGGATGTTCTTTGGACAGAAGGAAAATAACACCGAGCAGAAATGTGGATCTACGCAAAAGAAGGAAGAACCTGAGAAATGTTTAAAATGTGGGGAATAGGATTACTTCTTCGTTTCTTTATTTTTTTTTTAATTTTTTTTTTAATTTTTTTTTCAACGTTTATTTATTTTTGCGACAGAGACAGACAGAGCATGAACGGGGGAGGGGCAGAGAGAGAGGGAGACACAGAATCGGAAACAGGCTCCAGGCTCCAGGCTCTGAGCCATCAGCCCAGAGCCCGACGCGGGGCTCGAACTCACGGACCGCGAGATTGTGACCTGGCTGAAGGCGGACGCTTAACCGACTGCGCCACCCAGGCGCCCCAACTTCTTCGTTTCTTTAAATGATCATTGACTCTACGTAAAAAGTAACGGCAGTGTATCATGAGATTTATTCTAGAGCATACAAGAGGTGGGGAGGGGCAGAGAGAGAGAGAGACAGAATCTCAAGCAGGCTCCGCACTGTCAGCACAGAGCCCCACGTGGGGCTCGAACTCACGAATGGTGAGATCATGACCTGAGCCGAAATCAAGAGTCAGACACTTAACTGATTGAGCCAGCCAGGGGCCCCTAGAGCATTTTTTTAAAGTTTATTTATTTATTTTGAGAGAGAGAGAGAGAGAGAAAATGGGAACACTACCAGGGGAGGGACAGAGGAAGGGGGAGAGAGAGAGAATCCCAAGCAGGCTCCGTGCCCAGCGCAGTTCAATGTCACGATTCTGAGATCATGACCGTGAGATGATGACCTGAACTGAAACCAAGAGTCAGTTGCGTCACCAACTGAGCCACCCAGGTGCCCGGAGCATCTGACTCCTGATCTCAGCTCAGCTCTTGATCCCGGGGTTGTGAGTTCAAACCCGGCGTTGAGCTCCATGCTGGGGGTGAAGACTACTTAAAAAAATAAATTGATTAAATAAAAAATTAAAATAAAATAAAACAGGGGCTCCTGGGTGATTCAGTTAGTTAAGCATCCGACTTTGGCTCAGGTCATGATCTTGTGGTTTATGAGTTCAAGGCCTGCATCAGGCTCTCTGCTGCATAGAGACTGCTTGGGATTCCCATCTCTGTCTCTCTCTGCCCTTCCCCTGCTCTCGCTCTCTCTCTCTCTCTCTCTCTCAAAAAAAAAAAAAAAACACTTAAATAAAATACAATAAAAACAAAAGCAATTACAGGTAAAAAATAAAACTGATATTGGGGTGCCTGGGTGGCTCAGTTGGTTGAGCATCCGACTTCAGCTCAGGTCATGATCTTGGCAGTCAGAGTTCGAGCCCCACGTCTGGCTCTGTGCTCACAGCTGAGCCTAGAGCCTGTTTCAGATTCTGTGCCTCCCCCCCCTCTCTCTCTCTGCCCCTCCTCTGCTCTCAAAAATAAATAAAACATTAAAATAAATAAACCTAGCCATAACCATACTTCTATTAAATATAAATGTCTAAACACTAGTCCAGGGACAGAAACTGTCCACATGGCCCCAACTATAGGTTGTCCTTTAAATATAAAGGCTTAAAAACAATTTTTAAAAGAACAAGATTGAAGGACTATCTGAAGTTTCTTAAAGCTTATTTATTTTTTTTAGTGATCTCTACACCCAACACAGGACTCCAAGTCTCATGCTCTACCCCCGGACCCAGCCAGGCGCCCCTGGAGGACCACCTGTTTTTAGATTTATTGTAAACTTATAGTAATCAAGACAATAAAAAAAAAAAAGAGAGAGAGAGAGAGAGAGAGAGTCCAAGGAGTAGACTCACAGTTTTATTGTCAATTTATTTGCAACAAAACTGCCAAATAACTCAGTGTGGGAAACAATAGCCTTTTCAGCAATTGCTGCTGTAACACCTGAATATCAAAATAGAAAGAAAGTTGTCCTTAATCTTTTTTTTTTTTTTTTGTAAGTAATCTCAACAGCCAACATGGGGCTTGAATTCATGACCAAGATGAAGAGTTGCATGCTCTACTGGCTGAGCTGGCCAGGCATCCCTATCTCTATTCTTTTTTTTCTTTTTTTTAATGATTTAATAGTAATTTATTTTTGTTAATTTTTTTTCAACGTTTATTTATTTTTTTGGGGACAGAGAGAGACAGAGCATGAACGGGGGAGGGGCAGAGAGAGAGGGAGACACAGAATCGGAAACAGGCTCCAGGCTCTGAGCCATCAGCCCAGAGCCTGACGCGGGGCTCGAACTCACGGACCGCGAGATCGTGACCTGGCTGAAGTCGGACGCTTAACCGACTGTGCCACCCAGGCGCCCCAATAGTAATTTATTTTTGAGACAGAGAGAGAGACACACACACACACACAGAGTATGAGAGGGGGAGGGGCAGAGAGAGAGGGACGCGCAGGATCCGTAGCAGGCTCCAGGCTCTGAGATGTCAGCACAGAGCCCAATGAGGCGCTCCAACTCACAAACCAACCATGAGATCATGACCTGAGCCACACTCGGGTGCTTGACCGACGGAGCCACCCAGGCGCCCTCGCGTCTCTACTCTAAAATTTTTTTTATTTTTATTTTTTTAATTTATTTTTGAGACAGAGGGAGACAGAGCATGAGCAGGGGAGGGCCAGAGAGAAAGGGAGACAGAGAATCCGAAGCAGGCTCCAGGCTCTGAGCTGTCAGCACAGAGCCCGACGCGGGGCTCAAACTCACGGACTGCGAGATCATGACCGGAGCTGAAGTTGGACGCTTAACCAACTTAGCCACCCAGGCACCCTTTTACTCTTAATGTACATACACAAATATAACTCAGAATGGATCACAGACCTAAATGTAAAGGCTAAAAGTTTAAAACTTCTGGAGGAAAACATAAGAGAAAGTTTTTATGAGTTTGATTGGGCACGGATTTTTCTTTCTTCTTTTCTTTCTTTCTTTCTTTCTTTCTTTTTCTTTCTTTCTTTCTTTTTTTCTATAGGATACAAAAAGCACAAACCATTTTTTGAAAGCAATAAGGTAGACTTTACCAAAATTAAAAAAAAAATGCTATTCAAGAAAATGTTTAAAAAGTGATAAGACAAGCACCACCTGGGGAAAGTATTCACAATACACATGTGACAAATGAAAAGAAAATACTAAGAAATAATAAGAAAATAAGCCACACAATTTCTTAAAGAAATTAGATTTGAACAGCACATACTTTTACCAAAGAAGATTATGGATAGCCATCCCTTAAGCACATGAAAAGATACTTGGCAGAATTAGTCATTAGAGAAATGTTCCCCAGTGGGTTATCACAATATATCTATTAGAAAGAATAAATTTAAAAGCCCATTAACACCAAGTGTTGGCAAAGATGCTTAGCGATTGGAACTTTCAGGCATGGCTGGAATAGACACAAAATGGCACCACCACTCTGGAACGTGGCTTAGCGGTTTGTTACAAAGTTAAAGATACATTTACCATATGCACCAGTAATTCCACTCACAGGGATTTACCCAGAAGAAATTAAGACACATTTCCAAACACAGACTTGTAGGCAAATGATCATGGCATCTTTTTTCATAGTAGCCAAAAAGTGGAAACTATTTAAGTATCCACCAACAGACAAGTGGATTAAAAAAAACATAGGAAAACAATATTGACAGAAAAGTTATCAGTGGTGGCCTTGAGGGCAGGGATGAGGGGAGGGTTGACTGCAAAGGAGAAAAAACTTTGAGGTGACGGAAATATCCTATATTGGGATCATGATGTGGTTATACATCCATAAATAATGGCCAAAAGTTATCAAATTGTAATTTTACAGTAAAGTGAATTTAATTGTATGTAAAGTATAGCTCAATAAAGCTGAGGTGGGGAATGCTACAAGTGGTGGAGGGGGGAACTTTCCATTGGCAGGAAAAAAATGTAAAAGATGGAAAAAGGATACACCATCCAAACACTAATCATAAGAAATCTGGAGTAGCTATATCTCTATTAGGAAAAAAAAAAAAAAAAGAATTCAGAACAAAGAATACTAACATGGATAAAGAAGGTCATTACCAATTCATCAAAAGGACGTAACAATCCTAAACATGTATGCCCCTAATAACTGTGTTCAAAATACATGAAGGAAAATTTGACTGGAATGAGAAGAAAAAAGTCAAATTCACAATTATGACAAGAGATAGCAATATCCCTCTCTCAATAATTAGTAGAGTAAATAGAAAATCAGTTAAGATATAGATGATTTGAACAACACTATCAACCAACAAAAGCAATATGTACATTCTCTTCAAAAGCACGCGGAGCTATACAAAATTAATTAATTAATTAAAGACAAAAACACACGGAATATTCATCAAGACGATTGGACAATGAGCTGGGTCATGAAACATGTAATACATACAAAATGATTGAAATCATGCAGAATAGTTTCCTACAATGTAATTAGGTTGGAAATTAAAAACAGATATCTGTAAAACCTCAAAATCTCTCTCCCTCTCTCTCTGCCTCTCCCTCTCTCTTTCAAGGTAAATAAACATAAAGAAAAACCCACATGAGAGCGAGCTGATCTGTTGCTCCCCTTACCAATAATATCTTAGGGGAGATATTTCATTTACCAATAAATATCTTAGGGGAGATATTTTGAGATTATATAATATCTTGTTTCTCATCCTATTTTTCCTCTAATATTTTAGTGTTTATTGCATCTTGTTCAGACTTGCAGGGACACAGCATACCTTTTGGCTTTTCTATCTCATGGCCTTCTCCAAAACTCGTCTTCCTCATGTCTCAATATCCTCTTCCCAGAGGAAAACAGTGCTAACAGTGGTTAGCAGTCGGGGATGTCCCCTTCCAGACTCTTCTCTCTACATTTATGCACGTTGGTCTCTACCTGGTCTGTTTGGAGGTGAATGCATTTTCATACAAATGAGAACATGCTGGGGCACTGGACAGTGCACAGCCTGCTTGGGGTTCTCTCCCTATTTCTCAAAATAAATATAAATAAACATTGAAAAACATGTCAGCGTGCTGATCCGTTGCTTGCCTTCACTTACCGATATGTCTTGGATGCTGTGGTTGGCAGAATAATAGCCCCCAAAGATGTCCACGTCCTAATCTTTTACCATATGAGGTAGATAGGTCACCTCATACGGTTAAAGGGATTTTACAGATGAGGACCCTGAGACGAGGATGACCCTGGATTACCAGTCGGGCGGAGGGCAGCACCCTCAGGAGGTCTTCATGAGAAGGAGGCAAAGGGTCAGAGTCAAAGAGATGGGCGGGGCCTCAGGCCAAGGAGGCGGTTCCTCTGGGAGATGGAAAAGGCTTGAGGAGGGTCTCCCTGGGGCCCCAGAAGGAACCAGCCCTGATCACACCTGGGTTTTGGCCCGGTGAGACCCTAGTAAGACTTGTGATCCAGGGTGTACCGAAGAATGGTTTTGAACAAGGGCCAATGTTTGCCTATGGGATTCTGGTAGACTACTGCAATATTTAGGACATCCAGCAGAGAGCAGTGCTAGCCAGGTTCAGAGAAGGGGCCACTGTTCTCTGAAATGATCTTGGCTTGGAGCCCCCAGCGTGGCATCTAGCCAGAGGTTTGGACACATGTGATCAATCCCAACTCTGCCCCTGTCAGTTCTTTCATCCATAAATGACCCACCCATCCATGCATTATCCATCCATCTGTCCATCCATCCATCCATCACCCATCACCCATCAGCCAGCCATCCTCCTGTCTGTCCATCCTTCTGTCTATTCATCCATTCACTCAATAACACCATACTGGGTGTCTACTCTGTGCTGACTTTGGCAATGAGCAGGAGAACAAAGTCACGGCCAAGAGAAGTTTTGGGGAAAATGGCCAGGCAGATGTCAGGACAAAGTTAGCACGGAAGAACGGAGAGAAAGCTGGCGTGATTGGAGCAGGGAGAGCAAAGAGGGGGACAGAGGAAGGTGAGCTTGGCAAGGTCAGTAGGCATCAGCTTACGGGAGCATTCACTGAGCGCCTGTGCTACTTCCCATATGTGTTCTTCTATTTTCATCTCTGAGATAATGAGCGAGGGTCATTTCAATTTTCTCTCGAAGGCAGAGGCTCAGAGAAGTGAGGTCCATGAACCCAAACCCCACAGCTATTCAGTCTCTAGATTTGAACCCAGGTCTCATGTTTGTTTCCTAATCCCGGCTACCTTTGAACCCAACTGTGTCCCCGTTAACAGATTTTCTCATCTTCACTTGGCGTCACCGCTTTGAAGCTCTCTCAGTCCAATAAGGTGAACGCCTGGTGTATTAGTTGGCAAGTGTTGTGCTAACGCTGGGTAACAAACTACACCAAAGCTCCGTGGCTTAGACAGTAACCATCTATTCCCATCTTCAAATGAGCGGGGCATCCGTAGAGCTAACTGTATCTTAGTCGGTCCTGGTTCCAAGATTTATGTTGCCCCACCTATATTCCAAGCACGGTGTGCTGTTGAATGTTGAACAGCTATCTAGAGGTGGGGGGAGGTTGTCACCTTCACCGATTTCTGTGGTGTGAATACTCCCACCGGAGCTGATTTTCAATCGACCTTTGAGACAGCACTGAATACAGAGTTGGAAAGAGATGTGCACTGGTGGACCATTATACACCGTCTGAGTCCATTTGGGCCGCTGGGACAAAAAGTATCACAGAAGGGGGCCCCGCGTCGGGCTCTGTGCCGGCAGCTCAGAGCCTGGAGCCTGCTTGGGATTCTGTGTCTCCCTCTCTCTGCCCCTCCCCCGCTCATGCTCTCTCACACACTCTCTCTCTCTCTCTCTCTCTCTCAAAAATAAATGTAAACGTTAAAAAGTGTTTTTTTAATCTTTAAAAAAATATATAGCATACTTGAAACCTTTTGCACATGTTAATGATTCCATGAACTTCACGGTACCTTTCCCCAGCTAAAATTCTATATTCCTCAACTCAAAAATAAGAAATGAAAATCTATTTCCACACCGAAACTTGTACGTGAATGTTCACAGCAGCGTTTTTCGTAATTGCCGAAAAGTGGAGGTGATCCAAATATCCGCGAACAGACGACTAGTTATACGTACATTGGAAAATTACTCAACCACGAGCAGGAGCGAGGCACCTACACGTGCTACCGGATGCACGGACCCTGAATGCACGACGCGCAGGGAGGAGACCAGACACGGAAGACCGCACGGTGTGTGATTCCATTTATGTGAGATGCTCACAACCGGCACATCCACAGGCAGGAGCTAGGTTAGTGGTTATCAGGGGCTGGGAAAGGATATGGAGAGACAGCCAACGGGTACAGGTTTTTTGTTGTCCTGTTTCTGCCTTGTGGTGATGAAACTGTCCTAACATTAGATAGTAGTGATGTTTGCACAACTTCGTGGCTGTAGCAAAACCCCCTGAGTTGCGCATTTAAAGGGGCTCGGTTTATGGTATGCAAATTATGACTTGTGAAATAATTTAAAAAATGGGTATGTATTGGTCTGTCCCCCAGTTCCTATCTAGAGCTCCTAAAACTCTTGCAATTTCCTGAGTGATAAGAGCACCAGAGAATGAAATCATGCCGTCTGCAGCAGCGTGGATAGAACTGGAAGGTATTATGCTGAGTGAAATAATTCAGAGAAAGACAGATATATGTTTTCACTCATATGTGGATCTTGAGAAACTTAACAGAAGACCATGGGGGGAGGGAAGGGGAAAAAAATAGTGACAAACAGAGAGGGAAGGAGGGAGGCAAACGGTAAGAGACATTTTTTTGTTAATGTTTATTTATTTTTGAGAGACAGAGAGAGACAGAGTGTGAGCGGTGGAGGGGCAGAGAGAGAGAGAGGGAGACACAGATCCAAAGCAGGCTCCGGGCTCTGAGCTGTCAGCACAGAGCCTGACGCAGGGCTTGAACACACAAACAGTGAGATCATGACCGGAGCTAAAATCAAGAGCTGGGTGCTTAACCAACTGAGCCACGCGGGTGTCCCCCAGTTGGATTATTTATAAACTGTTGACTTGTAAGAGTTCTCTACACGTTCAAAATACAAGTCCCTTATCAGATACCTGACATACAGATATTTTCTCCCGTTCTGTGGGTTGTTCTCAGTGGAGCTCTTTTAAGCACAAAAGGTTTTCATTCTGATGATGTGTAATTTATCTAAATGATGTACATGCTTGTGCATACTTTTTGGTGGATAAGTGCTCTCGTTCCTCCTGGCTTCACATCCAGGGTCATGGTTAAGGGTATGTTCACGTCTAGTACATGATGTCAGTTTTCCAAAGTGTCGTACGAACCTCCCATCCCCGCAGCAGTGGCCAAGGTTCCAGAGCTATGATATTCGTGCCCACACTTGTCTGTCTCAAGTGTCCAACGAATATACCCACGTGGGCGATCGTCACAGTGCCAGCCGGTAGGTGAGGAATCTGGATATTAGACACAGAGGTGGTCTCTAATGAGTCCTCTGGTTCAGAGCGAGAAAACGCCTTTCATTTCTGCTCGTGAGGTGTGGAGTCCCTAGGGCTAGACCTGGTGTCGGCGTGAATGATTTGGCACTTCTAGCCCCCAGAGACCCCAGTTAGGCTGCTTCAGTCCCCTGGTAGCCGGAGAGGAGGTCCCAGCAACGAACCCGTCATCTTGCATCACCTGTGGTCCTGGTAACCACAGGGACCAGGATTGCTGGGAGGGTGCCGAGGTGAGGTGGCAACAGAGGCGCAAGCCAGGCTTCCAGGGAGGTGGCCCTCGGAGCCCGGAAGGGCCTGGTCCCAGCCACCGCTCCACCAGGAACTCAGCCAGACAGTGGATCCCTGTCCTTGGTTTCCTCAGCTGTAAAGTGGGGTAATGATATTTAGTCCCTGCTGGCCTAATGCCATGGGAGAAGGGAGAGCAAAAGTGTTAATTATATTGACATTGGTAGTTACGATAATATAATAATGGGCATAATTATGGAGCATTTACTGTAAGCTTCATCTATAGCACCTCGCTTAATGCCCATATGGGGTTCATATCAAAATCAGAGGCTGATGACTCTCCTCCAAAACAGACAACTGCCGGAGACAGGACTTGAACTCACATTCAACCTAGGACATCCACCTGCAATATTCTCACAGACCGAAGCTCCGATTGGGCCACTAAGTCACTGTCTAAACCTCTATTGGCTAGAACGCCTGCCCACCTGATAGGCTGCTTCCCCAACCTATGGCTGGTTGCTTTGGCTAGGGAGCCAATCCCCGTTAAGGAAGTGTGATCACATGACCTTGTCACGTGATAATAAATATGGCTACTCAGGACGTGACTCGGGCCCTTTCCCCCCAACAGGCTGGTGTGTGTTTGGCAGGTGTTTGGATTTCTGGGTAGGAATGCCACCTAGGATACAGGACTGCCCATTAAATTTGAATTTCAGGTAAACAGTGAATTTTGTTTAGTGTAAGCGTGACCCATTAAATATTCGGGACATATTTACATAACAAAAATTGTCCGTTGTTTGTCTGAAATCAACTCTAACTTGGAATCCTGTATATTTCATTGCTACGTCTGGCAATCCTAATTCCAGGGACTCTCCACTGCGGACGGTTCATAGGGAGGAGAGGGGGAACCCAGAGAAGGGAGAAGAAGCTCGTGAGGACTTTTATCCTTGTATGATGGAGACTAAGTCTCTGGGTGGTCAATCCTGGCCCTGCCTGCTCCCACCCATGTTGCAACCCCACTCTTGCCCGGCACCCTTCCCTTCTTTCCTCCCATAAAGAGGATGTGGAGATATGTCACGTTTCTCTCTCCTTTTTTTGATTATCGCAACATCCACTGGACGTTTGAACAATGAACAAACTTACTGACCCCATTATGCTCAGGCTAGAGCTGTGGCCCAGAGCTATGGATGGCTCATCCGACATTAGCAAAAGCTAATCCCAGCTTCTTTCTCTGTGTTTCAGAAATAGCCTTTTCCCCACCACCGTCCCCTTCACTTGTTAAAACCCATCTAAAGACCTCCAGGGACACAACTGTGGTCCCAGAAAGGTTGGTTTTTTAACTTGCTACGGCATGAGACCACATAACAGGGGAGGAATGGAGTGTCTCACCAGAAAAGGAAAAAAAAAAAAAAGGAAACAGATGATAAGATTTATGGGAAAAGCAGAGTTTAGGTGATATTTACATGGAGTGGAGTCTGATGGGCTCAAAGCTCAGCAGACTTACGAGTAAAGAGGCTGGCGTTAAGCTTGGGCTAAGATACCGACACAAGGTCCTGTTTCCTTGGAAACTGTTGTGTGAAATGTTGTGTCTAGACAGCCTAGATGCTCTGCACCTGGTTTGGAAATCCAGAGTACTTCTCTGGGTCGAAGTGACCTGGAGGGCTCAGACCCTTCAGACAAGAGGAAGAGGTTGTATTTCCACCAAGACTGAAAATAGCAAAAATTCGGACAGACTATGACTTTAGAGAACAACATTGTCCCACACTCTGTTGTGCTTAACAGAAGCCACTCGTGCAGACTCACATCATATATCTCTGTCCCATCATGTGTAACACAAAAATCCACGACACCCAGCACCCAGACCTGGGTTTCTAACACCATTCTCCAACAAAAGGAACCAGGGCTCCGTGGAGAGATGGCGGGTTCTAGACGGAGGAAATACACAGTATGAGCCTGGAGCATCTTGTAATCACAGAAGGGTATGTCAACGGGACACGGGAACCCACTGAAAAAGTCCCTAAAGCTAAAACAATTTTTGCAATGAAGTAAAGCAATATTGGATTAAACCCCAAACACGACATGAATATCTATGACTCCGTATTGATGTAAATAAATGATTAAAGAAATACGTGGAAAATAGCCCTCCCAGACAGAATTCGAAACAATTCACATCAACACTCCATCTTCAAGGAGACGGAGCGTAACTTCCAAATTCCAAAGTGTGGGCTATGCATAACAGCGTCCTTCCAAAGAGTACAGGATGGAAAGGGGGGAGGGGAGAGTAAATTTACAGTGCAGACACCTGACAACATACCTCAAAGATTAACATCACGAGTGATAAATCTTGTTGATAGCTGGACTCTTGATATGGGATGACCCTTGACCTCTGTGACCTCCTTCCCTAAAACCCATAGCTCCAGACAAGCCCCAGTTGAGAGACATTCTGTAACATGCCTGATCAGCACTCCTCAAAATTGTCAAGGTCATCGAAAGCAAGAAAATCTGAGAAACTGCCTCAACCAAGAGGAGCTGAAGAAGATATGTCTACTAAATATTATGCGGCACCCTGGATGGGATCCTGGAACATAAAAGTGACATAAAATTGGGAAAGTCATGGAGACAGGAAGTAGGTGATGGGACCAAAGGGTGGGGGAGTGCAGGGAGGGAGTTAAGTGTTTAATGGGGAGAGAAATTTCCATTTGGGAAGATGAAGGGTTTTGGAGATCGATGGTGGTGATGGTTGCACGACACTGTGTGCTTAATGCCACTAAAATGTACACTTAAAACTGGTTAAGTTGGTAAATTTTAGGGGCGCCTGGGCGGCTCAGTCGGTTGAGAACCTGACTCTTGATTTTGGCTCAGGTCACGACCTCACGGTTGTGGGATTGAGCCCCGAGTACAGCTCTGCCCTGATAGCACAGGGTCTGCTTGGGATTCTCTCTCTCTGCCCCTTCCCCACTCTTGAGCATGCACTCTCAAAATAAATAAAAAATTTAACAGTTTTTTAAAATGATAAATTTTATGGTATGTGTATTTTGCCGCAATTAACAACAACAACAACAACAACAACAACAACAACAGACTGCAAGAAACCTATGTGCTTGACCAGATGGCTTCTGGAGGCTGCCATGTGGTCAAAACACAGAAGAGAGTTTTGTTTTTGTTTGTTTCTCCTTGTTTTTCATCAGCACGCTCAAACCAACTGGTCTAATTTGAAGCCAGAACGTGGGGACCCTTGAGGTTGTCCAGGAGTGACTAAGAGACGTGTCATTAAAGGGAGGGCACTCTTCCATCATGAATCTACTCACTGCACAACCATTGGGACTCTCCAAATGTGAAAGTATTTAGAGATTCCAGGAAAGCTCTAAGCTCTGGGGCCGCCCTAGATTTCAAGGCTGACGCCCCACCTCTCCCCAACTCGATGCCAAGGAAGGACCTGGAAAAGACAAAAAGGAGTCCTGGGGTGTAGTTAGCGAGACAAAGCAGGAGTTAGAACGCTAGAGACCCAAACACTTGGCCAAGACAGGCAAGTGGTGGGGGTAAGGAAGGGGGGGGGTGTTTCAGTACCACGGATAGTTCTGAGCTGCCCAGAAAAAGATCAGCGTCCAGATCCCGTCAAAGTTTGTGGGGGGCAGGTGCAGTGACCGGGACGGAGGGGACGGAAGAGGTGTAACCTCAGACCACAGTGAGTTTACTGTGGGGGGCATGGTGAGCCCTCCAATAGTTCTGCCTACTTCATTTATTGCAAGACTGTGTCCCCACCCCCCTTGCCCTCCCTCTGCCCACAAGCCCTTGGAGTCCTGCGTGTCACAGCACTGGTTCACAGGCTCTGCAGTTAGATCAACCCAGCCTGGCCACTGACTAGCTGCTCGTGACTCAGGTAAGTCACTAACCCCATCTAAGCCTTGGTGACTTTTTTCACCTGCAAAATGGAATGTTTATAAGGTACGGCAGGTAGATAAATGCCCCTTCCCCCAAGATGTCCACATCCTAATTACAGGAACACGTGAATAGGTTACACAGAAGAGAATTAAGGTTGTAGATAGAACTGCAGTTGTGAATTAGGCAACCTTAAGATGAGGAGTTTATCCTGGATTATCCGGGGGGACCCAAGGTCAGCATAAGGCTCCTTCAAAGTAGAAGATGGTCAGGGAGGTAGCGGCCTGAGATGCTGCTGGGTCTGACGATGGAGGAAGGACCACAAGCCAAGGAATGCAGGTAGCTTCTAGAAGCTGGAAAAGGCAAGGAAGTGAATCCTTCCCTAGACCCTCCAGAAGGCAGGGAGGTCCTGCTGACACCTTGATTTTAGCCCAGTGTGTTAGTCGGGGTTCTCCAGATACAATGTACATATAATAGTAAATTTGTGTGTTTCAATTTGTGGTCCTTTGCTACAGCAGCCACAGGAAACTGACACGAAAAGAATATCCCTCCTGGGGTCCTCGCAGGGTCAAGAGAGACCGTGTGTAAAGTGCTTGGCTTAGCCCGGGCATACAGTTGGTGCTCAATAACTGGAAATGGTAGAGTTCCCATTGCAGGGAGCTCAGAAACCCTGGGCTTCAGAGATGACAGTGGCCTGGATCCTGGAACAGAAGGAACCTATAGTTCTTCACTTCTCTGCAGTTACTGCTGTCATTTCTGAGACTTTAAAGGGAGCCCCAGGAGCCAGCAGCTCCATGATTTCCCCGCTGGGGGAAAGTTGGTGAATTCACTGAGATTTTTTTTTTTTAATTTTTTTTTAACGTTTATTTATCTGAGAGACAGAGCATGAACAGGGGAGGGGCAGAGAGAGAGGGAAACACAGAATCTGAAACAGGCTCCAGGCTCTGAGCTGTCAGCACAGAGCCCGACGCGGGGCTCTAATTCACAGACTGCGAGATCATGACCTGAGCCGAAGTCGGCCGCTTAACCCACTGAGCCACCCAGGCGCCCCTCACTGAGATTTTCCAAAGCACCTGACAATCAGATGTGATTCTGTGCATGCTGGTCTTTAGCATGAAAAAAAAAAAAACCTTAAATGTTTTAATGTTTATTTTTGAGAGAGAGAGAGAGAGAGAGACCAGGGGAGGGGCAGAGAGAGAGGGAGACACAGAACATGAAGCAGGCTTCAGGCTCCGAGCTGTCAGCACAGAGCCCAATGCCAGGCTCGAACCCATGAACTGTGGGATCATGACCTGAGCCGAAGTCGGACACTTAACCGACTGAGCCACCCAGGCATCCCTGAGCTCCTGTAATCTTAAGCAGGGGGTCAGCAAACCACAGTCCCTGGGGCCGAATCCAGCAGGAGAACGTTGGGGGAGCTTTCTGTTACATTTGGGGGTCCAGGGGTGCTTTGCCCCAGCCCCCTGCAAGCATGGCAGGCATGATTAGGCAGCTGTTTCCAAAGGCACATGTTATGTCTTGTGTCAGGGGCTGGCGCACTTTCCGTAAAGGACCAGGGAGTCGATACTTTGGCTCTAACAGCTCAACCGTCCAGTGGTGGTGGAAAAGCAGTCTTGGATGATGTGTAAGTGAATGCGTGTGTTTGTTTCCAATAAAACTTTATTTACAAAAATAAGGGGTGGACTGGATTAGACCCTGTCCTAAGCCAACTCTCCTTAGAGGAGAAAGTATGGGCCCTTAAAGCCCCTCCCAAAATATCTTCTAGAGGTCTGGACGCTTCCGTTCTTGTCCTCTTACCATGAGCTCGCCTACTGGAGGATGAGGCCACAAAATAGAGATGAGCCAGCCTACCTAAAGCCCTTTAGACCAAACAGCCTACTGCTGACCCACTGAATGACCACGTGTGTGTAAAAAGACCCAGGCAAGACCGCCAGGAGGGCTGTCCAGCTGGGCTCAGTCCAAAGTGCTAACCTTACAGAGCAAGGAGCAAACTACATGATGGTTGTTCGCAGCCACTGAGTTTCGTAGCGGCTTGTTACGCAGCAGTGGATGACTGATACACGTCGTTAGGCCTAGAGTTCACAGAGCCGGGATGTATGTTTTGACAGCTCTACCGGGAGACCCTGCAGAGTCACATGGCCAAGAGTGTGCACGTGCGTAGGCCCATCGTAGGGAGACTCCAACAGTCTACGACTTGTCCCTTTCCAGTTACAACCACTGCGATGTGTTTCTCGTGAGCTAGAAAGAGCCTACTTATATGCAAGCGTGTTTATGTATGTATATATGTATATATTTAAATACAGATATGAACTTGCTCAGCTCGGTAACCCGCACCTTGCTTTTTTCACATCACGTATCGTGTAAATCTTTCTCCGCGAGGACATCTTTCCACAGTTTCATCTGCTGGATGACCTTTAACTTGGCATACAGCTTTGTAATCCTTGTTCCCTGCCACACAGATGCATCCCGTCTTGCCAAGAGTGATCTCATTGACCCGAGGAGCAAGCAAATGACACAACAGGAATGCAGACTCCCAGAGGGTTCTATATTTCTGGGGCAGAAGCCTACCCTTGTCTGAAAATCTGGCTGTTGTGATTATATTTGCTACCACTTTTTAAAAAATCGTGATGGGGCTCCTGGGTGGCTCAGGCGGTTGAGTGTCTGACTTTGGCTCAGGTCACGATCTCACAGTTTGTGAGTTCAAGCCCCGCATCAGGCTCTGTGCTGACAGCACGGACCCGGCTTGGGATTCTCTCTCTGCCCACCCCCTCAAAAATAAAACAGCCATTTAGAAAAATAAATAAATAAATAATTGTGATAAAATACACTTAACATTTACCATCTTAACCATTAAAATTTTTTTTTATTGAAGTACAGTTAACATACACTATATGTTAGTTTCAGGTGTACAAAATAGTGATTTGAAAATTATATACATTATGAATTGCTCACCCCCGTAAATGTGGTCACCATTGTAATGTTTCCAAGTGCACAGCTCGGTGGCATCAGGCAGGCTCACACTGTCGAGCAGCCGTCCCCGCCATCTGTCTGCAGAACTTTCCATCTCCCCAGACTGAGACCATGTCCCCATGAAGCACGGACTCCCCGCCCCTGCCCCACCCCTGGCTCCCACCGTCTATTCTCTGTCTCTGTGGACGGGACTCCTCTAGGGACCCCCTGTGAGTGGGGTCACGCGGGACGTGTCCTTCTGTGTCTGGCTTCTGTCACCACGCACACTGGCCTCCGGGTCCGTCCACGTGGTGGCAGGTGGGAGGACGTTCTTCCTTCCTGAGCCTGGGTGATACCCGGGCGTGTGGATGGACACACCATGTTCACTCATCCGTCAATGGACGCTCCAGGGGTTTCTACCTTTTGGCTATTGTGAATCACGCCGCTGTGGACATGGGTGTACAAACGTCTGCTTGAGTCCCTGTTTTCAATATTTTTGAGTATATGCCTGGGAACGGAATTACTGGAGCATACAGTAACGCTATGTTTAATTTTTTGAGGACCTCTAAAACTGTTTTCCATAGAAGCAGCTGCATTTTACATTCCCACCACCCGAGACCTGGTTTCATTTATTCTAGTCTTTCTTCTATTTATTTATTTATTAAAAAATGTTTAATGTTTATTTCTTTTTGACACAGAGAGAGAGAGAGAGAGAGACAGAACATGAGCGGGGGAGGGGCAGAGAGAGAGGGAGACGCAGAATCCGAAGCAGGCTCCAGGCTCTGAGCCGTCAGCACAGCGCCCGACGCGGGGCTCGAACCCACGAACCGCGAGATCATGACCTGAGCCCCCCAGGCGCCCCTATTCTTTCTTCTTTTAATATGAGGGGTGACATACGTACAAAACAGACACAAGTGCACTCGCTACTCTCAAGTGACTCTAGCTTGATGAATCCCCACCCCCCCCTTTCCGTCTCCAAGTCACCGGCACCCGGACCAGAAGCTGGAACACAGCCAGCCCCTTCTTAGTCAATACCCCAACCCCTGGAGACAACCTGTACCTGACTTCCAACACCGTTCGTTCATTTTCCTGGTTTTGACCTTCGCATAAACGGAGCTAAGAAGTCCATCCCTCGGGGCGCCTGGGTGGCGCAGTCGGTTAAGCGTCCGACTTCAGCCAGGTCACGATCTCGCGGTCCGTGAGTTCGAGCCCCACATCAGGCTCTGGGCTGATGGCTTGGGGCCCGTTTCCGATTCTGTGTCTCCCTCTCTCTCTGCCCCTCCCCCATTCATGCTCTGTCTCTCTCCCAAAAATAAATAAAAAACGTTGGAAAAAAAAAACTTAAAAAAAAAAAGAAGTCCATCCTTTTCGGGGATGGGAGGTGGATGAAACAGGGGCAGTGCACCCTTCCGATGAACGGGGAGAAGCGCAGAGAATTCTTGAATCGCTACGTTGCACACCTGACCCTCATGTAACACTGTGTGGAAGCTACACTGGAACGAAAAGTTAAAACTTGATGGTAAACAAAACACCAGCCAACAAATGAACTAACTGCTCAAAAAAGAAGAAAAAAAAAAAAAGGTAAGTCCGTGTCATGTTGTTTCACTGCCTTTACCTGGCCACCGCGTCGGTGGCCCGCCCACGCTGGCGTGTGTCACTTCTTGCCTCTTCAGCGCCGTGTGGCATCCCTTTCCCTGCGTACCCCCACACCTTCTCCACCCACTCTCTTCTGGAAGGACATCTACATCATTTCCAAGGGGCGCCTGGGTGGCTCAGTCGGTTGAGCGTCCGACTCTTGGTTTTGGCTCAGGTCACGATCCCAGGGTCTTAGGATGGGAACTCCACGTCTGCCTAAGATTCTTTCTTTCCCTCTGCCCCTCTCCCCCACTCACTCTCTCTCTCTCTCTCTCTCAAATAAATGAGGTGGAAAAAACTTTCAAAAAATCATTTCCAGTGATTGACTATTGTAAATTAAGTCCCTGTGAACATTTCAATGCACGTCTTTTATTATTATTATTATTATTATTATTATTATTATTATTTTAGAGACGGGGGTGCAAGTGAGTGACGGAGAGAGAGAGAGAGAGAGAGAGAGAG
>NW_024412512.1:1136331-1153049 GCF_014898765.1 Herpailurus yagouaroundi
CTCCGGGGGACCCGGCGGGGAAGCCCGCGCGCCCCGCCCCTCACGCGCGCTCCGTGTGTGTCAGTTTTTGGAAACGTCGCGGCCAGGGGCGGGGTCGGAGCGCTGGGACCGCCCGGGAGCGGGTGTTGGCTCCCGGCCCCGGGTGCTCCGCGGTCGTAGGGTTTCGCGGTTGCCAGCCCGCCGCGCGCGCTCCGGAGCTTTCTATTTTTGCTTATCCTGCGGCCGGAGGCGGGGTCGAGCCCGGGCTCCGGCTTTTCCGGCTGGCAGCGCCCGTCTGTGTGTGTGTGTGTGTGTGTGTGTGTGTGTGTGTGTCCGTCCGTCCGTCCGGGCCGGCGGCCCGAGCAGTGGGGCAGGGCGGGGAGACGTCCAAGGTGACGACGCGCGAGCGGGGAGAACCTTCAAAACTCCAACCGTCGCACGGGCCTCCGCCTCTCTCGGCCCTTGTGACAGCGCTCGGCATGCACCAGTTGGCTGGCCAGCGCGTTCTTTGAAACGGAACTGGTTTTTACCCGCGGTGGCTCCCACGTACTACGGCCGCTCTCTTTAGCACAGCGCAGCCCTGCTCCTTCGCTGCCAGCTCACCCCTTTCCTCCTGGCCGCCACTGATCTCTCTATCCCTGCAGTTTTGCCTTTTCCAGGAAGTTAGAGAAGTGGATTCTGGCCGCTTTCTCTCAGCCGAGCATTTCTGAGACTTAATCCACGTTGCTGTGGGTATCCGAAGTCACGCCTTTTTCTTGCCATGTCGTATTCCGTGTTTTCCTTTCCCCCTTGGCAGGCGGGTGCCAGGACGCGGGGGATGTTTCCTGGTGGCGGGGGTGGTTACGAATAAAGCTGCTGTGAACGTGTGGGGGCAGGTTTCTACCTGAACTTGAGTTTTCCCCTTGGGAAGTATTGGGGAGTGGGGGGGGGGCACTCTGCTGTGTTTGACACTCGAACATCTTACAGATGGGTGTTCTTGAGTATTGGCAGAGTGAGGAAACTCCCTGCGGGCCCCTCTCCAGGCGTTTGACACTATGGTGGAAGCTGATCCGGAGACAGTCACGACGTCCCCACCGCTGTCTTTTATTTGGAGCGGAGCAAGGCCACAGCGATTCGTACCTGCTGTAAATAGGCCCTTCTGTGTTGGCCCTGGCAGGACCTGGCTTCCCAGTGGTGGGTGGTTCTGAACTGCAGAGCGTCTTTCCCTCACTGGCCTCGACCTCGTTTGGCAGGGGACAGGGTTGTGCTGCCCGCCTGGCCCGGCGCTCTGCCTGACGTGAGCAGGCCCGTTCCTGGCATAGTTGTGCCACTGCCGGGCCAGCGGGCAGGAGGGCCCAGTGAAATCCTGCAGTGGCCCGCAGCCGCTCGTTTGTCACCGCGTTGTAGTGATGCCTGCGGCCTTTCCGCACCCCTACCGAGGGATTGTGCTTTCTTGTGGGAAGGGGGAGGCGGTACCTTTGGAAGGGTTCGTACTCTGTGACGGCTCGGTGATGAATGTTAGGAAAATGGACCGGTTGGTGAGTTAACTTTCCAGAAGGTCACGTTACTCATCTGACCGCATGTGTGAGATGACGGGGCTTATTTGTTCACTGATTTACCCGTTCTGCAAGCACCTGCTGGGGACGCAGAGGGCACTGGGCAGTGTTCTGCTCCAGAAACCTACAAACGCAGGGAGGTAGGTGACTCATACGCACAGAAGTGCACTTATGGTCCGACTTAGTCCTAGAGGGCAGGGCTGCTGGTTTCACCCTGGGGGGAGGTGTGGGTGGCTTCCCGGAGGCGGTGGCCGGGCATCTGGAGGAGGAAGTGTCAACAGCCACAGCCACCCACACTGGGAATGTCCAGTCTCAGAAACGGGTTTTTGGGGAAATTGACAAGGGGGAGGGGGCAGGCTGAGTTTTGTTCCTTCTGTGACTCAGAGTTCTGGGATACCTGCCTGCTGCTCACGGTGGCCCTGCTTTTGGTGGGAAAACCAGGTCTCCAACGGAGGGGAGTTTGTGGTATTTTTGGTTGTCTGGTGGCAGGGTGTGGAGTGGCCCTTCCCCTCCTTGACTTATTAAGCCTGTGGGCGGGGGAGCGGCCCCAGCGTGACTGTCCCCGCCTTCAGCTTCCTCCCCGGGAGCCCACGACTTCTCTGACGAATGCCCTCCAGCAGTCATGCCCTTTCCGCGGGGCTGTGAGTAGTAGCTGAAGTGGGCGGGCAGAGTGAGCCATCCTTCCCTGTGACTCAGAAAATATTTTCTGACACTGACCTCGCTGGTGTGAGCCTTTTGCCTGATCCACGCTCAGGTGGAAGGCAGATTAACCCTTAGATGACTTCGTGTGGGTGGAGTAGCCACTTTAAAGGGGGGGAGGGATAATCGGAAAGGGCTGAATTTCCTACGTGGTCCCTGAGGTCCAAATGCCTGCTGGTGCTCTGTTCCCGATGGGTGGGAGCCAGAGGGAGCTGGAACTTCAGGGGTTCTCCAGGGAGGCGGTGGCAGAGCTTCAGGGGACCTGCCTGCCCACTGTGCCCTCCCTCTGGGAGCTCTGTCCTTTTTGTCCTTAAAGTTTCGTTTTTTAATTTTTAATTTAATTTAATTTAATGTTTAATTTTGAGACAGAGCATGAACAGGGGAGGAGCAGAGAGGGAGACACAGGATCCGAACCGGGCTCCAGGCTCTGAGCTGTCCGCACAGAGCCCAACACGGGGCTCGAGCCCTCAAACTGTGAGATCATGACCTGAGCCGAAGTCGGACACTCAACCGACCAAGCCACCCAGGCGCCTCTGTTCTTAAACTCTTAATTTCGAGATAATCGTGGATTCACTGGAAGCCATAAGAAATAACAGAGACGTTCCACGTTCTTAAACCCAGCTTCCCCCAGTGGTGGCGTCTTACAGCCAGTGAGGAGAACGATCGTATCGTTGAGATTGGTACGATCCAGATACAAAGCGTTTTGGGGTCCTCTTTTCTTTAGGAGTTTTTTCTTTTTTTTTAGTGAGTGAGTGGGGGAGAGAGGCAGAGGGAGAGAGAGAATCTTAAACAGGCTCAGCGCAGCACAGAGCCCGGTATGTGGGGCTCAATTCCGCGACCCTGGGATCGCGACCTGAGCTGCAACCAAGAGTCAGGCGCTCAACTGACTGAGCCACCCAGGCGCCCAGGGTCCTCTTTTGAATGCCGGGACCTGCGGGGTGGCACCGGTCTGCACCTGGGAGTGAGGGGGTCCTGGGCCCCATGCCTCTCTCCTGGGAAACGTCTTCCTCTGCCTGATGCTCCTGCAATTGTGTCTTTGTCTCCCCAGCTGTGGGAATAACATTCCTGCTTCCTTTTTCTCAGGGTTGTACTTCCAGAAGCCTCTCCCTTGCCTTCTCTGTCCCCTCGAGCTGTCCCTACCAGTTCCACAGCGTGTCTCCCGCTAGCGCCGGCCCATGGCATTGGTTCTGTGTGCCGAGGACCTGCCGCATTTTGCGGGGTGCCGGGGTGCGTCTGCCACCCTGCAGCCCCCATGCGGCTCTGGTGCGCCCCTCAGTTCCCTGCACGCCCCTTGCTGTTCCTCTGACCCGTGCTCTTCTCCCGGACCGGATTCTCTCTTCTCCCCTGCCTGCATCCCCTGGGCACCTCGCGGGCCCTCTCCCCTGCGTTGGACCAGCCCCTCTTCTGGTGCACAGCACCCGGGGTGCTGCTAGCGGGAGTCGGGAGGTCAGGGGCTTTATCGTGCAGTCTCCCCATTTCTGGAGAGGCTCAGTTTCCTCATTTCTGGAGAGGCTTCAGCCTGAATTCCCTTCAGTTAGTCACGGGGGTGCGTGGGCTAGTGCGCAGAGAGCATGAAATTCACTCCAGGTGCAAGTGGGGGTGAGCGTTCGTGGACGTTCACTCTGATAATACTTCTATCATTTAAAAACCCGAAGCTTCTGTTTAGGAGTTGGGGAACAGGGCTTCCGGGGCTTTGTGGTGGGGCTGGGGCGGTGGGGGGCTGTGACCTGTGGGACCACAGGAGCTCCCGAGGGCTCAGGCTGCTCTGGATGGCTGTTTTGCAGGGACGTGTTTAAAGTGGTTCACAGGGTTCTGTTTCCCTGGTCTGCCTGTGGCTCACTGTGGGTGGATCTGCTCTCCCATGAAGGGGCGGGCACAGGAGGCCAGGCTGGATGGGGAGGGACACAGGAGGGACCAGGATGACAGTTGGGGGTGGGGGGGTGGGGTTCAGGGGCAGTGCTGGGTCTTGTGGTTTTTGTTCATCAGTAACAGCTTTATTGCAATATAATGCACACAGCGTACCATCTATCCATCTAAAGTACGATCCCACGGATTTTAGTCCATTCACGGGGTGGTACAGTTACCACCTCTAATTCCAGAACATTCCGTCCCCCCTAAAGGAAACCTTCGCCCACAACAGCCACCCCCCCCCCCCCCCCCCCCCCCCCCCCCAGCTCCTGACACCCATGAACCCCCTTCCTGTTCATGGATGAGCCTGTTCTGGACGTTTCACAAATGTGGACTCACACCCCACGTGGCCTCTCGTTTCTGGTTCTCTCCCTTAGCGTTGTGTGTTCAGGGTCCGGCCGCGGGGCGGCGGGTGTGGGCACCTTGTTCCTGCTTGCGGCCGACGGACGTGCACGTGCACGTGCACGGCGGACACGCTCCTCTGTGGACGTGCGCGTGCGCAGCGGACCCCCCGTCGTATGTTCTGGGTTCGTCCGTCGGGCAGCGGGTGTGGGCTCCTCGCTCCTGCTCGCGGCCGAGGGACGTTCCCCTACGTGGATGGACCAGGTCATGGGATCTTGCAGCACCAGGTGGCCAGCGGCTGCTGCTGGGATGGCATAGCTCTAGACTCCCCTGCCTTGTGGGGGCTCCTTCCTCCGGACCCCCTGGTCATTGGGGTCCGCAGAGCACGGCGTGCGGGGCTGTATGGGACCGAGTTTGCGCAGGGGTAAGCTGTGATGGGCCCGGCCCGGCCCTCTGGCCTGCTTGCTCAGTAGGGCGGGCGTCCCTGATGCCGTGCTTGGCTCCTGGGACCGCTCGAGCTCTCCTCACGCCCTCCGGGTTTTTCACCCTTCTCTCCTCCAGCTGGACTCAGGCCTCGTGGCACCCCTGTGGCTCTTCTTCCCACGGAGACTCGAGGGGCTCAAATGTTAACTCGTCCACCGGAGCCGCTCTTCATGATGGTTTGCTGAGGGCCACGCAGCAGGCCTGGCACACTGTTGGGAGGGTGTCCGGTGGGACTCCCTTGCCCCCTGGAGCTGGGGCTGCCGGGGTGGTGGGCAGGGTGCTTTTGGACGCGGCCCTGGCTTCCGAGCACCCTCGTCCGTCGCAAGGCCTGTACAGGTCAGCGCTGGGGCCGGGAAAGGGGTGCAGTGGAGGTGGTGGCAGGGGGCCGCGCCCTCCCTCCCTGTGAGACTCAGAGCAGAGGCCTTCCCTGAGAGCGCCTGGCCCAGCACCCTCCTCCCTGGAGGGAAGTTACCTGAGCTGTTACATCAGCTGCCCCCATTCTGGCCCCCTTTGCGGCGTGACGTTATCCCGGGGGCCACGTTAGGGTTAGTCTTTAAAACTAGCGAAGCTCCAAAGCCGTGACGAGCCGTCTTGACGTTTCGCGCAGCTCCTGGAGGGGCATTGGCCGCTCTCGGCGGGCGCCGTGCTTCCCCGCGGGGTAGTGGCTTGTCCCCTCACTCGGCTCCAGATCTGGCACTCCCCACGCGGGTGCCCCCGTGTGGCCATAGTCACCGTGTGGGTCTTTCAGAACAGACGTTTTTCTCCCCGCGCCGCCTCCCGCCATGGACGTACGGCAGGCCCAGAGCCCCAGCGGTCTCCGTTGCTGCGTAGACGCCAGGGCTGTGAGCCGCGGGGCTGCCTTCCCTGCGCAGCTCTCTGTGTGGGCGTGTGGTGTCTGAAGACCCAGCCAGTTGAGGGCAGAGGAGAAGGACCGGCGTGACTAGGAGGAGGGCTTTCCAGCACAGGCTCCAGTTCACAGACCAGGGAGCTGCGCCGACATGCCCCCCCCCCCCCCCCCCGTCCTGTCCTTCCTGACTGCAGGCCTTCCAGCAGGAGGGCTCCGTGCTTGGTTCAGTGCGGACGGCTGACCACGTTTGAACAGGGGTGCCCTCGCCGGCCTGATTGGCTGTCTTTGCCCAGGCCTGAGGCAGCCTGCCCTGGTCCCCTGCCCCACTCTGCACTTTGGCCTGACGAGAAGCGTGAGCCAGAGACCCGCTCCTTGCTCCCCTCCCGGAGCCTCACCAGTAGCTGCCCCCCCGCCTCCGGAGGGTGGGTGACGGGGCTCCCAGGGTCTTCTGCTGCTCTGAGTCCTAACCCTCTCCTGGCCGATCTCCAGGGTTGGCTAATACTCACCTACCCCAGCCGTGTTCCCGTTGTCTTTGCTCTTATCTGTAGATGTGGACTCTTGTTTTGAGTTCCTCTTATTCTGAGCTGGTAAAAGTGCTTTTGTGATTCTTGAATTGGTCATCGGGAGGACAAACCACAAGTTAATTGCTTTTGCTCCTGTCCGGTGATCTTAAGCAGGAGCTCAGACTGAAGTGGTGCTCTTTGTTTTAAAGTGTCAAGGGGGCACCTGGGGGGCTCAGTCGGTTGAGCCTCCGACTTCGGCCGGGGTCATGAGCTCGCGGTTCACGAGTTCAAGCCCCATGTCGGGCTCTGTGCTGACAGCTCGGAGCCTGGAGCCTGTTTCCGATTCTGTGTCTCCCTCTCTCTCTGCCCCTCCCCTGCTCACGCTCTGTCTTTCAAAGATGAATAAAAGTTAAAAAAATTTTTTTTAATAAATAAAAAGTATTAAGAAAATAAAGTGGTCAAGAATGAGCATTCATTTTGTCACAGGACCTTCTCTGCTCAAGTGGATGGGCCTGTCAAAGGGAAGCTTCTGGATAAAATTTAGGGTGACTATTAAAATAGCAAATTGTCCACACTGAGTTTTAAGATGTTTAAACAGATTCAGACTGTGATATGTTCCTTAGTGTGAGCGTTATGTTACATGTTTTTCTTATTTTTGTGTTGAGGAATATAGAATTTTAGCTGGGGAAAGGTACCGTGAAGTTCATGGAATCATTAACATGTGCAAAAGATTTCAAGTATGCTATATTTTTTTTAAAGATTAAAAAAAACTTTTTAATGTTTGCATTTATTTTTGAGAGAGAAAGAGAGAGAGAGAATGCGCGTGCGAGAGAGCATGAGTGGGGGAGGGGCAGAGAGAGGGAGACACAGAATCCCAAGCAGGCTCCAGGCTCCGAGCTGCCGGCACAGAGCCCGATGCGGGGCTCGAACTCGCGAACCGTGAGATCATGAGCTGGGCCGAAGTCTTACACTTAAGCGATGGAGCCGCCCAAGCGCCCCCAAGATTTTCTCTCTGAGTGACCTCTGCACTCATGTGGGTCTGGGACTCACAGCCTCAGGATCAGGAGCCGCCTGCTTTTTCTGGGCCTGCCGGATGGAGCCCCAGGTGTGCCATGAGTGTCTTGGTGCCGCTCCTGCCAAGTCCAAAGGCGGCCGGCAGTGTGTCCCTCAGGTGGATGGGGGGGGGGGGCCTCCCGGGGAGGGCGGGCTGAGGGAAGGGCCCAGCTGCACTGCAGCGGGAGCTTCTGGGTCCGACCTCCCTGTGCAACTTTGTCCGTTTTCCTTGGAAGAGATTTTGAACTTGAAAGCACGTTGCACAAACAGAACAGGGTTCCTTTGCGCCTCACTCAGCTCCCGTGACACCGGGATCAGAGCAGGGCCGGCGCTGAGGAGACCAGTGACTTCACCTCCCGTGTCCCTGTCTGCTCAGGCCCAGCTCAGGGTCCCCTTTGTGTTCAGTTGTCGTGTGTCCTCAGTTCGAACCTGCCGCTGCTCCTCACGTCCAAGGAAAGGCCGGCACCCGTCCCGACCTGCACGCCTTGTGTGCCCTGCAGAGAACGGCCCGTCCTTACAGAGGGGCTCTCGTGTGGGGTCGGAAGTGGTTGTGTGTTCTCGGCGGGTGTCCCACCGGCACGTTGCTGCCACTTTTCCCCTCCCCCTGCGAGGGCGCTTCGAGACTGTCGGGGACCCTGGTCCTCGAGTCGGCCCATGGGCTTTGTGGCCCGAGGGGGGCCTGGCCTGCAGCACTGGTGTGGTGGGGCTTTCGCGCCCCCCCCGCCCCTCCCCCGCCGCCCTTCAGCTGCTCCTGCATCCGCTTTGGGTCCTGCACTCGTCCTGCTTCTGCACTTTGAGCCTCCGTGTGGCTCCTGGGTGTGTATGCCGTCTCCGGGCCACAGTCCAGTCTATCTGGTCTGTGAGCCAGTACCCTGTCACTCGTGTTCCAGAACCGGCCACCGGGAGCGCCCCCGGGCTTTGTCCTGGGCCCTTGGCATGCCTGTGCCCCTTTTTGGGACACGTCTTGGCTGCCTGCTGTGCCAGATGTTCGGGCTCACCTGTGTGTTCTCTGCGCTGGCCCTGGAATCAGCCCTCCCTCCAAGGAGCCCGGTTCTTTTCAGAGCCCGGTGGAGCGGGGGACCGGTGCTGAGGCGCGGTGCTGTAAACCCGGATCTTAAACCCATGCAGCCTCTTCATTGCTACGGGGGCCGGGGCTGTCTCCACACGGGTCCTCGGGGGTGGAGGGGACCGCCCTCCTGGCTGTGGCCGTCTTTCTGCGGGGCGTGGGCGGGTGGCTCGGGGTGCTCCGCACCTGGGTTCAGAGCTGGGCTGCCCCGCCCGCCCCAGGGTCCCTGGTGCCGCTGCAGAAGCTCATTCCGTCAGTAACTGCTGTCCGCGGCCACGTCCGGCTCTGTGTGCTGCTGCCGCGGGAACTCCGCGCTCCCGGCCGGCACTCTTGGTTGGACTTCCACGTTCCCACCTGTGTCCTTCTCCCTGCCTTCGGTCGGAGGCCTGCTCCTCTTGGGCTGCTCCTTGTCTCCTCTCTTCCCCCCGAGTCACCCTGTGAACACTGGCTGTTTACTGTGTGTGCCCTGGGGGTCTCTGTCTTAGTTTGCTTGGACTGTAGTAATAGAACCCTGTGGCGGGAGGGGGGTGTGGGGGGCCTTTCATGGCCAAGATGACGGCTGGCGGCATTGGTGCCCGGGGAAGGCCCACTTCTGGCCGGCAGCCCCACCGTCTCGCCCTGTCGTCACATGACACAGAGCACTCCAGTCCCTTCGTCCTCTTAACAAGGGCACTAATCCCATGGGGGGTGGGGGCGGGTCCCATCCACCGTCCGTCCCACCGTCCGTCCCACCGTCCCTCATGACCTCACCTGACCCTCCTCACCTCCCAAAGTCTCTGTCTCCTGACCATTCTGCTGGGGTCGGGGCCCTAACATGGGGATTTGGGGACACAAACGTTCTGCTCCTTACAGTCTCTCTGTCTTTCCACCTGTCTTTCCAGCGGCCCTGAGAGTGCTTCTGCGTTGGTGTCTTTGTTTGCGGTCGTCGTCTTTTTTTTTATTTTTTATTTTTTATAACATTTATTTACTTTTGAGAGAGAGGGAAAGAGAGAGAGTGTGCGCGCATGCATAGGGGAGGGCAGAGAGAGAGGGACAGAGGACTGAAACTGGGCTCTGTGCTGACAGCAGAAAGCCTGACGCGGGACGCGAACTCACCGACCGTGAGACCGTGACCTGAGCAGAAGTCAGGCGCTTAACCGACTGAGCCACCCAGGCAGGCGCCCCTAATTTGGCTTCTTACCCTTTGAAGTCTGCTGGCTGGAGACCCAGCTCACTAGGCCACGCCTGGCTCCCCTGCCTGCGATGGCCCTGGCTTGGCCCGGCGCTCTGTTCTTAGGAGGCCTGTGACCCTCGTGCAGACCTCAGCTGTGGGCTGTCCTCTCCTCAGGTGTGGTTGGCGGGGCTGGCTTCCACCGCCCTCCTGGAGTCTGCAGCGAGGGCGCCTGTTGTTGCCACCCTCCTGTCCCCTCGCCGGGGGCGTGCGGACGTGTGGGGCTGATGGTGGACCCGGCTGCCAGGATTCTCTGCTGCCGCTGCCGCGTGAATTCACGCGTTTCCACGTGACAGCCTTCCCCTTACTTGGTGCTCGGGCCCCGCACGTGCCGCGTCGCGCTGGCCCGCCGTCCTCGCCACCGCTCGCAGCCCCGGCCCCCAGGTGCGCAGGCGTATAGGCGGGTGGATGAGGCCGAGCGCCCCAGCCGGGCCCCCCCGGGCCCTGTGCTCTCTGCCCCGCTGGCCTCCTCCCGGACTGAGTTTTCGGGACGCCTGTTGATTTTGCCGTGTCCTTTCTCACCCTCCGGCAGACATCTGCCGGCCAAGCTGGGCCGTGTCCCGTCACCCACCTTCATTCTTGTTCTCCACTCTGGAAACTCTGTCCACTCGCCGCCTTCCTGTCCACGGCAATTCCCACGTCACGGCGTGCGTGGGTGTAGCCTTCTGTGTCCTTAGGGCTGCGGTTCGCAGAGTGGGTCCCCCAGCCAGCAGCCTCGGCATCATCTGGGAACTTGTTAGAGACGCAGACCCCAAACCCCTGACTCTGAAACGTTGTGGGTGGGCCTCATCTGTACTTGACGAGCCCTCCGGGGGGTTCTGGTGCCTCCCAGGACCTCTCGGGGTCTGCCCTCCTACCGTGATCCCTGATGGGAGCGGACGGTGCTCCTTGGGCGACATTCTTGTCGGAAATGGGGATCGGGAGAGTGGAGTTGGCGGGTGGGTTCGTCGCAGTAGTACGTCCGCAGAGCGTCCACCGCGGGCTCCCCGTGTCATTTTGTCCCCCTCCTTGGTCTTCCCTTGCCTCCGCGCCCTGAGCACAGAGCCCCCGCCCGCCGTGCGGACGGACGCGCAGAGTGAACGAGTCGAGGCGGTGAGGGGGGAGGGCATCAGACGCCCCTGTGCAGATCCCTTGCGGTGAGACTCGAGGGGTGCATGTTCTTAGCTTTGTCCTCAGGGCGTAAGAGGAGGCTGGGCTGGGGCCGAGCACGACAGCGGGGGATCCCCACACCCGCGCTCTGTCCGCGGTGTGTGCTGGGTGGTGCTGAGGACAGTAGGGTCAGGGTGTCTGGAGGAATGAAGCCGGGGCCTCACATCAGCACCCGACTGGGGAGCTGGGTGATGGCGTCATCTCGGTGTGGTGACTGCTCTCTGTGTGGTGTGCACTCGAAGACGTGAGCGCTTGTACTTAGCATGGACGTTTGCGTGCGCTCCCCAGAGCAGGGGACCCAGTGAAGGTGAGTGCCTGTTGCCAGCTTTCCTAGGTAGCAGCGTTCGCCAGACAGGTGTTACGTGGAAAAACGTCTCTGGTTGCTTCATTTGGGCGCCCAGATGCGCTTAGTGATGAGAGAGCGGGTCAGTCCCTGCCGCAGCAAGCTGACGTTCCTGCCGTGGGCCAGCGTCAGGCTGGGGGTCCCTACAGGGAGACCGGGCCTGGGGCACAGACCTGGGATTCTGGGGCTCCTGGGACGGAGGAGGAGGATGGGGGAGGGCTGTCCCTGGGTAACAAGACAAGGGCCTCTCCTGAATCCAGGCTTCCTCAGAGCTGTTCTTAGTCCCCCCCCTTCCCGGTCGGCGTCTGGCGTCTTCCCTGAAGGCCCGAGGAGTAGGAGGAGGCCACGTCCAAGAAGTTGGATTTTCTGAATCATTTATGGCGATCGGTGCTTCTTAAATGACACAGCTCACAGCTGCCAGTGGAGGCTGGCCAGTCCCTGAAAGGGTCATTCTGCGATCTTTGGAGCCATAGTTGTCAACTTTTTTCCTTCCTTTTTTCTGCTTAAAAAAAAATTTTTTTTTTTTTAATTTTTTTTTTTCCACGTTTATTTATTTTTGGGACAGAGAGAGACAGAGCATGAACGGGGGAGGGGCAGAGAGAGAGGGAGACACAGACTCGGAAACAGGGTCCAGGCTCTGAGCCATCAGCCCAGAGCCTGACGCGGGGCTCGAACTCACGGACTGTGAGATCGTGACCTGGCTGAAGTCGGACGCTTAACCGACTGCGCCACCCAGGCGCCCCCCAAAAAAATTTTTTTAATGTTTATTTGTTATCGAGACACAGAGAGCACAAGCAGGGGAGGGGCAGAGAGAGAGGGAGATGCAGAATCCGAAGCAGCTCCAGGGTCTGAGCTGTCAGCACAGAGCCCGACGCGGGGCTCGAACCCATGAACCGTGAGATCTTGACCTGAGCCCAAGTTGGACGCTCGACTGACTGGGCCCCCCAGGCGCTCCTTTTTTTTCTGCTGGATTTCCTCTTCTCACAAACAAGACAAGCCCACATTCCAGGCTCCTCCCCACGTGTGCAGGATTTGGTGTGAGACAAGTCAGCTGGCAGGCTGTGGCGGGTTCCTGTGAGGACAGAGGCCGGGGTGTGATGTGAGCCCAGCACCCGCATGTGCCACCGCGCCGCAGCTGCTCGGGCTGCTCTGTGCCCGCGTCCGCCTGGCACCCAGGGGCTTCGCAAGGGTGTGCAGCTCGTTTCGTGACTTTGTGGTGAGGACTTGAATCAGGCCCTGTGGTGAGGGGCATTTCTAGGGTTTTTCTCCTGGGCAGTGTGCTCCCAGGCAGGTTTGTTAGCCTTAACGCCAGGTCTGTATCAGTTAGCTATGGCTGCATAACAGATTACCCCAGATTTAGCAGCTGGAAGCAACACAGTCTACTAGGTCATGATTTCTGTGGGTCAGGAGTCCGGGAGCAACTTAGCTGCGTGGCTCTAGCTCAGCGTCTCCCACGAGACACCATGGTGTGGTCGACACAGACCCACCAGGGCCGCCTCGTCTGAACGCTGGACCAGGTGGGAGGAGCTCTTCATGCCGACACCCTCCGTTGGCGGGAGGGCTCAGCTCCTCCCCACATGGGCCTCTCTGTGGGGCTGCTTGTGACCTAGCAGCTAGCTGGCTTTCCTAGAGTGTGATCCGAGAGAGAATTGGTGGAAAGTTCTAGGCTAACTGCCCTCGTAGACCTTGCGATACAGTATGGCGTTTTCTCCGCTTTTCAGGGTCAGTCCGTGCAGGAGTCCGGTGAGCTCTTGCCAAGACTGTGTGTCTGGGTTTCGTTAAACGTTACTGAGCGGCAACAGGGCAGAATCGTCGCGTGAGAATCTTACGAACTCTGCGTTTTCCTACTGAGGTCGGGGGCGGGGGGTGCTTTTAATGGTGGGGAGCATTTCTTCTGTGAATGTTTTTGCTGTTAACAGCTCTTTTGAGGTGTAATTCGCATACCGTACAACTGACCCGTGTAGACTGTCATATTCACAGACTTGTGCAACCATCGCTACTGTGAATTCCAGAACTTTCCATTACCCCAAAAGAAGCTCCATCCCCATCAGCCATCACCCTCCCAACCCTTCCAGGCCCCTGCACACAGGTGTTTGGACGCGTGCTGGTTGTTTTGGGCGTCCGTATACTTGGGGGTGGAGTCGCTGGGTCCCGTGGATGTTCTAACATCACAGGAGCTGCTGGGCCGCTTTCCAGAGTGGCTGCTCCACGTGACATTCCCACCAGCCAGGTGTGAAGGTTCCTACTCCTCCTCCCCAACACTCAGGCCTGTCACTCCCATTCTAGCTGTCCTCGTGGTTTTGATTCGGGTCCCATCCTGGCTCAGCTGGCAGAGCATCTTTTCGTGGCCTCGTTAGCCTCGTCTGGCCACCGTCTGGCCACTGGAGCATTTTCTCTGTAACCGTGTCGGTGTCAATATGTTTTCGTGGCTTCATTTGTCATTTTGTTTTGAGCTCTCCTGAGTTCTCTGTACACACAGGCACACGTCAGGGGTACTGTGGGTTTGGTCCCGGGCCCCCAGAGTAAAGTGAGCGTGTCCATAAAACGACTCACGCAGATTGATTTCCTGTGCGCATACAAGTTAGGTTTAGGCCACACCGTGGCCCACCGAGTGTGCAGCGGGATGACGTCTGAAGAAAAGGCAGCGTGCGTACCTTAAAGGACAAACGATTTGCAAAAACGCTCACCATCGCCTGAGCTTTCGGTGAGACTGACCGCTGATCTCCGCGGCAAATACCACAGTGATGAAGTTTGGAGGATTGCGAGAGTGGCCAAGACGTGCCACGGACTCCGCGTGAGCAAGTTGGAGAAAGGGTGCCGAGGGGCGCGCTCATCACGGGGTCCGCGCTGCCTTCGGTTTGTGAGAACGCCGTGCCTGCACAGGGCGGCAAAGCGAGGTGTGCCCGTGAGAGATAAGGTCCTTCTCCAGATGGATGGTTTGCAAAGTTTTTCTCTCTTTCTGTGGTTTGTCTTTCCACTTCCTTGATGTCCTTAAGTGTAATCGTTTCATTTGGATGAAATGTACCCCACCTGTTTTTCCTCCCCCGGAGGTTTACGAGGTCATTGTAGCGGTGGGTGTGTCGCCGCCCGGCAGGGACTCTGATTGGCCCTCTCACTCATCACCGAAGCCTGTGCCCCCATCTGCAGGATGGACTGGTACTTGGGAGCAATGGCAGCCCCGGGTGGAGAGGGCTTGGTGCCATCTGAGCTCATTGGATGTGTCACCTACTCCCCTGCATTGCCATTTACTCTCCCGAGCTTCGTGGACGCCTCCCGCTGCTGTGGCCATCAGACCTTTCGCCTCTCTAGCGTCCGGATGGGGGGTGTGGACCTAGAGGGCCCAGGGCTGAGCGGACACGCGGCTCAGCGATGGGCCCGGGCGCTGCGTGGTTGTGGCAGCAGGAATCGTGGCTTCCCCCTTGTTTGCGACGCTGTGTCACCAAACAACAGGGAAATGCCTGCGAGCAGTTTGTGGGGACCCCGAAGGTAGAAGGGTAGGTTCCTCCGTGCTCAGCCAAGAGGAGCTCTGTGTCCGTCGAGCCGGGAGGTGTGCAGTCGAGGCTGAGACGGCAGACGAGCTGCCGCGATTCCTTGTGTCACCGGCCCCTCATCCTGCACAGCCTCCTGGGGAATCCGGCCGCTGGGCTGTGTTCCCGCCCGCGGGTGCCCAGAGAGGGTGGCTCAGGTGGGCGTGGGGCTCCTGTGTCCGAGGTGTGGGCTTTCTGCCGGCTCCACGTGCCCTCCCCAGAACACGGAGGCGTGTGGCGCTGGGCCTTGGGCCGTCGGTCCCCGCGGGGCCACTCTCCTTGCTGCCAGTTCCCGTGGTTCCCGTGAGACCGGTGTGACCTCTCGCGCCCAGCGGAGCTGCCCCCCAGATGTCTTCTGACACTCACCACGAGGTGTCCGGGCCGCTGGTTCCCGTTAGCGGTCCCCACCCCGAGTTTCCGACTCAGCGGGTGGCACCCATGCTGCTGGTCAGGCTCCCCTCAGTGGGGACCCCTGGCCTGCGTGGGGTCTCCCGTGCCGGACGGCCCGTGACCCATCTTGCACCCCGCTACACGCAGGCAATTAATATTTGTCATTTGATCCTTCGTCCGTTGGAGGATAGCATTGAGGACGCTGCGAGCTTGGTTCTTTTACCTTAAAGAAAAAGTAGGGCTTAGCGCAAAAGGCCACACGGTGTGTGATTCCATTCACGTGAAACGTCCAGAAACAGGCACATCCTGAGAGACAGAAAGTGGGTCAGTGGTTGCCGGGAGGACGGGCCGTGGCAGATAGTGGGGACGGGGTAGCTGTTTGGGGTGAGAAGAGTTCTGCATCAGCGCTTTGGTCGCACGATTCTGAAAGTACCCCAGCCACTGGGCCGTGCGCGTGGAGCGGGCGAGCCCCCTTCAGGCAGAGAGCCGTGGCTACGAAACTGAGGTTAGGGCCCGAGGTCCTTGGGGTTGTTTCGACCATCACGGAGTGCGGGACGGGACCGGAGGCTCTGCGCTAGGACCCGCGCCCCGCCCACCCCCCTCACCCCCAGGGTCTGTTGTGAAGCCTGGCCCGAGAGGCGCGGTCACTGCCGCACAGCAGCTGTTCGCGGCTCCGAACCTGACCTCTCGGCACCGCGCACGCCTTCTCTGTGCCGCAGCAGGCGCGGGGCTCGCATCAGAGAAGCAGCGTGCCAGAGAAAGGACACTCGGCGCATCTGGTCCTGCTTTTTTTCAAGTCCTGGGGTCAGGGCTGTCCGGACCCCGGTGAGAGGCCTGGAGCGAGCCCTTGGCCTCCTCTGTGAGGAAGGAGCAACAGCGAGCCCCCCGCCGCCCCGCCCCGTGTGACAGGCATTGTGGGGACCTGGCGTGATCAACTGTGGGGTTGGGAGGTGTCTGCGTTCTGGCGGGAGGACCGCCACATGAGCTTTCCCCGTGGTTGTGGTACTCGTGTTTCCCCATTTTACAGATGGGGAAACAGAGGCCTGGAGATGTTCAGTAGCTCAAAGCCAGGCCCGCGGCTTCCGGGCTGTAGGAGCACATGGGGGCTGTGGGTGAAGAGTCAGCAGAGGTGGGGGTGCGAGGTGGGGAGAGAAGGGTCGGGGCATCGACGTCACCCCGGGTCCCTCCTCCCTGCCCGCCTGGGAGGGAGTGCCACAGGTCCAGCTCGGGCCAGGGGCGGGAACTGGCTGGTAGGCCCTGCCTGGTCCCCACACCCTGTACCACCGGAGGGTGTAAAACCTGTCCCTTTGTCTTTCAGGACAAACACCACGATGCTGCTCACGAAATCATCGAGACCATCCGGTGAGTGGGCCACCTGCTGGGGTGGGTGAGGTCTCGGGGTGGGCCCCCCTCCCCCTCCCCCACCCCACCCCCACCCCCACCCCGTGCAGGCCACCCCACCTGTGCTCTCTGGGCATATGGTCTGGTCTGCGGGTTGACCCCACTTTGCCCTGCGTGGCTTCTCCTGGGAGCACCTCCGGAAGACTTGGGAGGCAGTGACCACTTGGTCGGAGGAGTCCGGGTTGTCCGCGTGTGGCCCGGAACAGCTCTCGGTGCTTCTCTGAGACTTGGTGCCTTCCTGTGGAAGGGGAGGGAAATGCTGAGCCGGCAGGGCCCTCGGGGG